>NW_026781019.1:0-17802 GCF_030144855.1 Hypanus sabinus
GTGTTTGCTACTAGAAGCCAGAAGAGGAGTTGTGTAATGGGGCGGAAGGTGAGGCTTCGTTGTTTTGAGGTGTGGAGGATAGGGACTAAGAGTAGTACTAGGATTGAGAAGATAAGGGCGAGGACTCCTCCTAGTTTATTGGGGATGGAGCGTAGGATAGCGTAGGCAAATAGGAAGTACCACTCTGGTTTGATGTGAGGGGGTGTCACTAGGGGATTAGCTGGGATGAAGTTTTCTGCGTCATTTAGGAGGTTGGGTATGAAGAGGGCTAAGATGGTGAGCAGGAATAGAAGAATGAAGAACCCTATAAGATCTTTGTACGTGAAGTAAGGATGAAACGGGATTTTGTCTATGTTGGAAGTAAGTCCGGTTGGGTTGTTTGAACCTGTTTCATGAAGGAAGAGAAGGTGAATTATAGTAAGAGCTGCAATTACAAAGGGAAAGAGGAAGTGAAATGTAAAGAATCGGGTTAGTGTTGCGTTATCCACTGAGAAGCCTCCTCAGATTCATTGGACTAATATGTCTCCAATATAGGGGAGGGCGGATAGTAAGTTGGTAATAACAGTTGCCCCTCAAAAGGATATTTGTCCTCAGGGAAGGACGTAACCTACAAAAGCGGTGGCTATAAGTAGTAGAAGAATTATGACGCCAATGTTTCAGGTTTCTTTATTAAGGTACGAGCCGTAGTAGAGGCCTCGGGCGATATGGAGGTACACGCAGATGAAGAACATAGAAGCACCGTTGGCATGAATATTGCGAATTAATCAGCCGTAGTTTACATCTCGACAGATGTGTGCGATGGAGGAGAATGCTGATGAGATATCTGCGGTGTAGTGCATGGCTAGGAAGAGGCCTGTGAGAATTTGGATAATTAGGCATAGACCTAGGAGGGAACCGAAGTTTCATCAGATGGAGATATTGGTGGGTGTTGGTAGATCAATTAGGGAGTTGTTAATAATTTTGAATAGGGGGTGAGTTTTGCGAATGTTTGTAGCCATTATAAGGGGTAGTTCTTGTAGTTGAATAACAACGGTAGTTTTTCAGATTAAAGGTCTTAGTTAAAGTCTAAGTGGGAATAAATGACATACGTAATGTTGATTTTAATAGTAAGTTTCATCTTAGGTTTGGTAGCCGTGGCATCAAACCCTTCTCCTTATTTTGCTGCACTGGGATTGGTAGTTTCTGCTGGGGTAGGTTGTGGTTTATTAATAGGTTTTGGAAGTTCCTTTTTATCTTTAGTTTTGTTTTTGATTTATTTAGGAGGGATGATGGTTGTATTTGCATATACAGCAGCGTTGGCTGCTGAACCATATCCTGAATCATGGGGAGACTGGTCTGTTTTGGTTTATGTGGTTGGGTACTTTGGCATCCTTTTTTGGGTGGGAGCAAATTTTATTATTAATTGAACCTGAGGGGGCTGAATGGGTGGTGAAGAGTCCATGGAAATAAGCGTAGTTCGTGGCGATTTTAGTGGGGTAGCGCTTTTGTATTCGTGAGGGGGTGGAATGTTAGTTTTGGGAGGTTGAATGTTGTTTTTAACTTTATTTGTGGTGTTAGAGTTAGTTCGAGGGGTATCTTGAGGGGCTTTACGTACAGTTTAGTGATAAAGTAAGGTGAATATAATTGAGAGGGTGAGGGTTAGGAGGAATAAGATTAGATATGTTTTGATAAAGCCCTGTTGAGGGGTAGTGGATAGTTTAATTATTGGTGTTTGTTGAATGATTGGGCTCTTCGGGCCAATTTTTTCATTTCAGGAGAGGTCAATTATTTGAGTTGAGATAGTTTGGGCTCAGGCTAAATTGAGTTTTGGGAATAATCGGTGAATAATTATGGGGAAGAAGCCTAGTATGTTGGAGAAGTTATGGGAGGGTAAGTTAGGGTGGATTTTGTATTGGGTGGAGGTTAGGTTAGTTAATTCTAAGGCTAGTATGAGGCCCATAATAGTTACTAGTAGGGCAGAGAGTTTTAGAAGTGGGCTTATTGTTATGATTTGTGTTTTTGTAGGGGGCATATTAGAGGTAATGACTAGGCCGGCTAGGATGCTTCCATAGGCAAGACGTTTGATAGGGTTAATAAGTAGTGGGTTGTTTTCATTGATTGGTGAGAGGGGTAAAAATCGCGGGTATTTTATAAGTGAGAAGAATACTAGGCGCAAACTGTAAATAGCGGTAAAAGATGTGGCTAGTAGAGTTAATGTTAGGGCTCAGGCGTTTAGGTATGATGTGTTTATTGCTTCAATAATAGCATCTTTTGAGAAGAATCCTGATAAAAATGGTATACCGGTAAGGGCTAAGCTACCTACTGTTAGGGATGAGGAGGTGAAAGGAAGGAGTTTGTGTATGCCTCCTATTTTTCGGATGTCTTGTTCGTCATTAAGGCTGTGGATAATAGAACCTGAGCATAGGAATAATATTGCTTTGAAGAAGGCATGTGTACAAATGTGTAGGAAGGCTAGTTGGGGCTGATTGAGACCGATGGTAACTATTATAAGGCCTAGTTGACTAGATGTAGAGAAAGCAATAATTTTTTTGATGTCATTTTGGGTGAGTGCGCATGTAGCTGTGAAGAGTGTAGTTAGTGCTCCTAGGCATAGGCAGAGTGATAGGATTAGGTGATTATCTTGGATTAGGGGGTGGAGGCGAATAAGTAAGAAGATTCCTGCAACAACTATTGTGCTTGAGTGGAGTAGGGCGGAGACTGGCGTTGGCCCTTCTATGGCAGCTGGGAGTCATGGGTGAAGACCAAATTGGGCGGATTTACCAGTTGCTGCTAGGACTAGGCCTAGAAGGGGAAGTGTCAAGTCTATCTTTTTGGAAATAAAGAAAAGTTGTTGAATTTCTCATGAGTTAAGGTTTATGGCAAGTCATGCTATAGCTATGATTAAGCCAATATCCCCAATACGATTATAGATGACGGCTTGGAGGGCAGCTGTGTTTGCATCTGTTCGACTTAATCATCAGCCAATGAGGAGAAAGGATATGATACCTACGCCTTCTCAGCCAATAAATAGTTGGAAGAGGTTGTTTGCTGTAATGAGAATGAGTATTGTGATTAGGAATAGGAGGAGGTACTTAAAGAACTTGTTAAGGTTAGGGTCTGAGTGCATATATCATAAGGCAAATTCTAGGATTGATCAGGTGACATAGAGGGCTACGGGGGTAAAGATAATAGAATAGGAGTCGAATTTGAAGCTTATATTAATGTCGATGGTTTCTAGGTTAATTCAGTTTCAATTGGTTGTGATAGATTCTAGGCCTTGATCTAGGAAGATAAAGAGTGGGATAAGGCTGATAAAGAAAGAGGTTTTTACAGCTGTTTTAACATAGGTTGATGATCAGGTGTGATCTTGGTGTGTTTTAGTGGGGAATATGGATAGAATTAGGGGGTAAAATAGAGTTAGGAAGATTAATAAAAATGATGTGTTGAAAATTAATGAGTTCATAGCTTTAGCTTGGAGTTGCACCAAGAGTTTTTGGTTCCTAAGACCAATAGATGTCTGTTATCTTTCTAAAGCCTTAAGAAAACCGTGGATTTGAACCATGGGTGGAGAAATTAGCAGTTTCTCTTGTCCCAGACTTTTCTTGGGTAATTAAAGAGGTTTTAACTTTTATTTTTAGAACCACAATCTAATGTTTTTATTAAACTATAATTACAAGATGTTCAGCCTAGGATTAGTTCTGGCTTGGAGATAAGGAGTAATGTTGGGATTAAGTGTAGGTACATTAGTAGATGTTCTCGTGTATGGGATGGACTTATGAAGGTGATGTGAGGGGGAAGTGGGCCTCGTTGTGTTATGATAAATATGTATAGGGAGTAAGAGGCGGTTAGTAGGACACCGGAACCAGTAATGATAATGGTTCATTGAGATCATTTGAAAAGGGAGGAGATAATAAGGAGTTCTCCTATCAGGTTTGGGGAAGGAGGTAGGGCCAAATTTGCTAAGTTGGTAATGAATCACGAAGAGGCTATCAGTGGGAGAATAATTTGTATGCCTCGGGTGAGAAGAAGGGTTCGGGTGTGGGTTCGTTCGTAGTTGGTGTTGGCTAGACAGAAGAGAGTGGATGAAATAAGACCATGGGCGATTATTAGGGCGATTGCACCTGCGAAACTTCATGGTGTTTGGATAAGAATGGCTGCTGCTACAAGGCCTATGTGGCTTACGGATGAGTAAGCGATTAGGGATTTAAGATCTGTTTGGCGTAAACAGGTAGAGCTTGTTATAATAATGCCTCAGAGAGCCAGGACTAAGAATGGAAAGGCTATCTCTTTTGTTAGGGGGGCAAGAATAGGGATAATTCGTATTATTCCATATCCCCCTAGTTTTAGTAGAATTGCAGCGAGGATTATAGAGCCAGCAATAGGGGCCTCTACGTGAGCTTTAGGTAATCAGAGATGGACTCCGTAGAGGGGTATCTTTACTAGAAAGGCAATTAGACATGCGGCCCATCAGAATTTGTTTGCTCATGAGTTTAAATTTATAAGTTGTGGAAATTGGAGGGTCAGTATTGAGAGTGAGCCGAGATCATTTTGTAGGAGGAGGAGTGCTACTAGGAGGGGGAGAGATCCGATGAGTGTATAAAATAGGAAATAAGTTCCTGCGTTTAGTCGTTCGGTTTGGTTTCCTCAGCGAGTAATAATGATAAGTGTTGGAATGAGGGTTGCTTCAAATATAATGTAAAATAGGATTATTTCGGTAGCGCTAAAAGCTATAATTAGGAGGAATTGGAGGGTAATAAGGAGGTTAATGTAGATGCGCTGTCGTATATGTGGTTCAGTATTAAGGTGATTTTGGCTAGCGAGTATTATTAGTGGGAGGAGTCAACAGGTTAGTACAAGTAGTGGGGATGATAGAGGATCAATGCCTAAGTAGTGATTTGAAAAATCTCAGCCGATTTCCGTATTTCATTTGAATCAGTATAGGCTGGTGAATGCGATGAGGAGGCTATGGGTGATGGAGGTAGTTCATAGTCATTTTTTTGGGGTGAGTCATGAGATTGGGTATAATATAATTGTGGGGATAATAATTTTTAGCATTGTAGAAGATTAAGATTTTTTAATGTGTCTGAGCCATGGGTGCGGGTTGTGGCTACTAGTAGGGCTAGACCTGAGCTTGCTTCGCAAGCTGAGAATGTTAGTAGAATTATGGGTATGATGGAGCAGGTAGGAGAGGTTATTGTTATAGATCAAAGAGAGATGGCGATAAATAGGGATAATATCATACCTTCAAGACAGATAAGGGCTGACAGAAGATGGGAGCGGTTTAGGGCTAAGCCTGTAAGACTTAGGAAGAAGGCGGAGGAGAAGGTAAAATGGATAGGAGACATAAGATACTTATGGGGTTTCACCATAATTAATTGAGCCGAAATCAATAGTCTTAATTTTGGACTAAGTATCTTATTCTGCTCATTCTAAGCCCCCTTGAAGTCATTCGTAGATTAGACCTAGGGTTAAAAGTAATAAAATAGTCGTTGCTCAGAAAGAAGTGGTGAGGGGAGAGTTTAGTTGATCGCCTCAAGGTAGGGGGAGAAGGAGAGCAATCTCTAAGTCGAATAATAGGAAAAGGATGGCGACTAGGAAAAAGCGAAGTGAGAAGGGCAGACGGGCAGTTCCTAGCGGGTCGAAGCCGCATTCGTATGGGGACAATTTTTCGCTATCAGGGTTAAGTGTAGGCAGCCAGAAGGCTAGTGTTGCTAAGATTAGGGAAATGAGGGCCGCAAGGGCGACAATAAATGTGATGAGGTTCATTACTTTTCCTTGGATTTTAACCAAGATTAAATGATTGGAAGTCATTTGTACTAGCTTATACTAGAAAAGTAATTGTTATGAACCTCATCAGTAGATTGAAACATAAAGAAACAATCAAACTACGTCGACAAAATGTCAGTATCATGCGGCGGCTTCAAAGCCAAAGTGATGTTGGGATGTAAAGTGATATTGGACCTGTCGTAGGAGGCAGACTAGTAGGAATGAAGAGCCAATAATTACGTGGAGGCCATGGAAGCCTGTAGCGACGAAGAAGGTTGTCCCGTAGATGCCGTCAGCGATAGTGAATGGGGCTTCGTAGTATTCTATGGCTTGGAGTGCTGTGAAATAGAATCCTAGAAGAATTGTGAGGGCGAGGGCTTGGGTGGCTTCTTTTCGGTTTCCTTCTATAATACTGTGATGGGCTCAGGTGACTGTTACTCCAGAGGCTAGGAGAACTGCAGTGTTAAGAAGCGGAACTTCGAAAGGATCCAATGGGTGGATGCCTGTGGGTGGTCAGCAGCCACCTAGTTCAGGGGTTGGAGCAAGGCTCGAGTGGTAGAAGGCTCAGAAGAATCCAATGAAGAAAAAAACTTCTGAGGTAATGAATAAGATTATTCCGTATCGTAGACCTTTTTGGACGGGTTGAGTATGGTGACCTTGGAAGGTTCCTTCTCGGATAACGTCTCGTCATCATTGGATTATGGTTAGGATAAGGAGTAATAGACCTAGGTAGAGTAGAGATATAGTATGAAAGTGGAATCAGATAGCTAGGCCTGAGGTTATAAGGAGGGCTGCTACTGCTCCTGTAAGGGGTCATGGACTTGGGTCAACTATGTGATATGCGTGCGATTGGTGGGCCATTTAAACGTTTTCTTGTAGGTATAGGCTTAGTAGGAGAACGAAAACATAAGCTTGAATTATTGCTACTGCGACTTCTAAAATTGTGAGGAGGAATAGGATAAGTGAAGTGAGAATAGCAATTGTTGGTATAATGGTAATGAGGACGAAAGCTGCGGTTGCAATTAGCTGCATTAGGAGATGACCTGCTGTGAGGTTGGCCGTTAACCGTACCCCTAGGGCTAGGGGTCGAATAAATAGACTAATAGTTTCAATGATAATGAGGATTGGAACTAGGAGGGTGGGTGTTCCTTCCGGTAGGAAGTGGCCTAGGGCCACTGTTGGTCGGTTGAGCATGCCGATTAAAACTGTGGTTAGTCAAAGGGGGATGGCAAATGCTATGTTTAGTGAAAGTTGAGTTGTTGGGGTGAAAGTATATGGAAGTAGTCCTAGGAGATTAATAGTGATTAAGAATAACATGAGTGCTGTGAGGATGGAAGCTCATTTATGTCCTTCAAAATTTAGTGGCTGTATAAGTTGGTAGGTGAAGCGGTTGATAAATCAGGTTTGTAGGGTAAGCAGGCGGTTGTTTAATCATCGTTTGGTTGGTGTGGGAAAAATAAGTCAAGGAGTTATAACTGCTAGTGCAATAAGAGGCACTCCCAATAAGGATGGGCTTAAGAATTGGTCAAAGAAGTTTAGGCTCATGGTCAGTTTCAGGGAGTTGGTTTAGATTTTTCTGTGTTTTTTGTGGCTGGGGTGTTGTTGAATAGATAGGATATTACCTTGTTTGGTATGATAGCTAGGAAGAATACCCATGTAAATAGGAAGACTAAGAACCAAGGATTCGGGTTGAGTTGGGGCATGTCATTAAGGGTGGTTGGGAGTCACCAGTTTTTAGCTTAAAAGGCTAATGCTAGGCCCAGTTTAGCTTCTTAATGAAAGTTCTTCAAGTATTAGTGAGGATCAGTTCTCGAAGTGTTCTAATGGAACTGCTTCAACTACGATTGGTATAAAGCTATGGTTGGCTCCACAAATCTCGGAACATTGGCCATAGAAGATTCCTGGGCGAGAAATAATGAAGGCTGTTTGGTTTAGGCGGCCTGGTACTGCATCAATTTTTACTCCTAGTGCTGGTACGGTTCATGCATGGAGAACATCTTCTGCAGTTACTAGGACCCGGATAGGGGACTGTATAGGAACTACTATACGATGGTCTGTTTCTAGGAGACGAAATTGTCCAGGAGAGAGGTCTTCTGTTTGGACTATATATGAATCAAATTCCAGATTTTGATAGTCTGTATATTCGTAACTTCAGTATCATTGATGACCGAGTGCTTTAATTGTAATGTGGGGGTCATTAATTTCGTCCATTAAGTAAAGAATGCGTAGGGATGGTAGGGCAATTAGGATTAGGATAATTGCTGGAACGATGGTTCAGACGATTTCAATTTCTTGAGAGTCTAGGATGTATTTGTTGGTTAATTTGGTTGAAACTGTTGCTACAATAATGTAAAGAACTAATGAGCTGATAAGAAACACGATTATAAGGGTATGATCGTGAAAATGGAGTAGTTCTTCCATAACAGGGGAAGCTGCGTCTTGAAAACCTAGTTGTGATGGATGTGCCATGTTTAAGATTCGTGAGGTTTAAACTCACAATTTTACCCTGACAAGGTAATGTAATATTTTTTACTAGAATCTCAAGAAAGTGACAGAGTGGTTATGTGGTTGGCTTGAAACCAATTAATGGGGGTTCAATTCCTTCCTTTCTTGCTTATTAATTTAGTAGGGTCGTTGAACTTGAACAAATGCCGGTTCTTCGTAGGTGTGGTAAGGTGGTGGACATCCATGTAATCACTCCACGTTTGTATGAGGTAGCTCGATATGTATGATCTCACGTTTTGATGCAAATGCTTCTCATAGGATAAATATTAAGATGATAACGGCCACTAGTGAGATCAGAGAGCCGATAGATGAAATAACATTTCAGTAGGTGTAAGCATCTGGATAGTCGGAGTATCGACGTGGTATTCCAGCTAAGCCAAGGAAGTGTTGTGGGAAGAATGTCATATTTACTCCTACAAATATAACTAGGAATTGTGTTTTTGTTCAGGCTGAGTGTAGGGTATAGCCTGTAATAAGTGGGAATCAATGAACAAAGCCAGCTATGATAGCAAATACTGCTCCTATGGAAAGGACATAGTGGAAATGAGCTACTACGTAGTAGGTGTCATGTAGAACGATGTCTAGGGATGAGTTAGCTAGGACGATTCCGGTTAAACCTCCGACAGTGAATAAGAAGATGAAGCCTAGTGCTCAAAGGAGGGGTGTCTCTCATTTAATAGAGCCACCGTGAAGGGTGGCCAGTCAGCTAAATACTTTCACTCCGGTTGGGATAGCGATAATTATAGTTGCTGATGTGAAGTAGGCTCGTGTATCTACGTCTATTCCGACTGTAAATATATGATGGGCTCAAACAATGAAGCCAAGAAGACCAATTGCTATTATTGCTCAAACCATTCCTATATAACCAAAGGGTTCTTTTTTACCTGAGTAATAGGCTACGACGTGGGAGATCATGCCAAAGCCTGGGAGGATGAGGATATAAACTTCTGGGTGTCCAAAGAATCAAAAGAGATGTTGATAGAGGATTGGGTCTCCCCCGCCTGCTGGATCAAAGAAGGTTGTGTTAAGGTTACGATCTGTGAGAAGCATGGTGATACCTGCTGCCAGAACTGGAAGGGATAATAAGAGAAGTACAGTTGTAATTAGGATGGATCAAACAAATAGAGGTGTTTGGTATTGGGAGATTGCAGGAGGTTTTATATTAATAATTGTTGTGATGAAGTTGATAGATGCTAGAATGGATG
The DNA here is from genome assembly GCF_030144855.1 of Hypanus sabinus. NCBI lineage: Eukaryota > Metazoa > Chordata > Chondrichthyes > Myliobatiformes > Dasyatidae > Hypanus > Hypanus sabinus. The sequence continues at coordinate 9,456 of NW_026781019.1, forward strand.
AGACTCCGGCTAGATGGAGGGAGAAGATAGTGAGGTCTACAGAAGCTCCAGCATGTGCAAGATTGCCGGCTAGTGGGGGGTACACCGTTCATCCGGTACCAGCTCCGGCTTCTACTCCTGCAGAGGCTAACAGTAGAAGGAATGATGGAGGGAGGAGTCAAAAACTTATATTATTTATTCGTGGGAAGGCCATGTCCGGAGCGCCAATTATCAAAGGAACTAGTCAGTTACCGAATCCACCGATCATAATTGGTATTACCATAAAGAAAATTATTACGAAGGCATGGGCTGTAACGATAACATTATAGATCTGGTCATCCCCCAGCAATGCGCCGGGTTGACTTAGTTCTGTTCGGATTAGCAGGCTGAGGCCCGTGCCCACTATCCCCGCTCATGCACCAAAGACTAAATAGAGGGTGCCAATATCTTTGTGATTAGTAGAGAATAATCAACGATTAATTATTGCCACAGGTAAGATGGCTGAGATTTAAGCGGCGGATTGTAGCTCCGTGAAGAGAGGTTTAAGTCCTCTTCTTATCAAATATCAGCTCTGTAGTATAAGAATACATGGGATTGCAAATCCCAAGAAGGAGAGTAGGCTCTCCCGGGGCTTCTCCCGCCTCACTGCCGTTAAACGGCGGGAGAAGCCTAGATAAAAGTTCGCTGGATAGAACGCTTAGCTGTTAACTAAGATTTTATAGGATCGAGGCCTATTTATCTAGTAGGGCTTTAGCTTAATAAAAGTATCTGAGTTGCATTCAGGAGATGTGAGATAAAGTCTTGCAAGTCTTACAGAAATTAAGAGAGTTCCACTCTTGTTTTAAGCTTTGAAGGCTTTTGGTTTGTTTAGACCTAAATTTCTTTATGTGGTGAGTGAGGAAATTATAGGAGTGAGTGGAAGAAGGAGTAAAGAGAGGGATGTTGTGAGGGTCAGGAATATGTTTGGTTGGGAGGTTTTTGTTCGTCATGATGATGAGGAGGTAGTGGGGTTGGGGGAGAGGGTAAGGGTAATTGAGTAGCATAGGCGTAGGTAGAAGAATAGGCTAAGTAGTGCTGTTAGGGCTATGAGTGTGGTTGGAATAAGGAGATTTTGTTTAGTTATCTCTTGGATGATGAGTCATTTGGGCATAAAGCCTGTGAGGGGAGGAAGACCTCCTAAGGAGAGGAGGGTTAGTATTGCTATGACAGTTAATAGTGGTGATTTGGTTGATGAGATAGCGATTGAGTTAATTTTTGTGGTGTTGTTTATGTTGAGAATGAGAAATAGGGATGAAGTTATGATGATGTAGATAATTAGGTTTAGGAGAGTGAGGTTTGGAGAGTAGTGTAGGATAGTTACTATTCAGCCGATGTGGGCGATTGATGAGTACGCTAGGATCTTTCGTAATTGTGTTTGGTTAAGCCCTCCTCAACCTCCGATGATAATTGATAAAATACCCATAGTTATAAGTAATGTTGGGTTAAGGAGATGGTGAAGTTGTAATAGGATTGCGAATGGTGCAAGTTTTTGTCATGTGGAGAGGATAAGTCCAGTAAGCAGGTTAAGTCCTTGGAGAACTTCTGGTAATCAGAAGTGTAGGGGTGCTAGTCCAATTTTTAGTGCTAGGGCGATGGTTAGGAGTGTGGCAGAGGCTGGGTGAATTATTTCTGTAATGTTTCATTGACCTGTGAGTCAAGCATTTATAGTTCCTGCAAACAGGAGGAGGGCAGAAGCAGTGGCTTGTGTGAGAAAATATTTTGTGGTGGCTTCTGTTGCTCGTGGGTGATGTTGATAAATTATGAGGGGTATGATGGCTATTGTATTAATTTCTAGGCCAATTCAGATTAATAGTCAGTGTGAGGCAATAAATGTTATTGTGGTACCTAATCCTAAGGTAAGGATTATGATGGAAAGGACTAGTGGGTTCATTAGTAGAGGAAGGATTTTAACCAACATGTTTGGGGTATGGGCCCAAAAGCTTAAGATTAGCTGACTTTACTTAGAGAATAGTATAGTTGGAAGTACCAAGGGTTTTGATCTCTTGAGCACAGGTTCAAATCCTGTTTTTCTAGAATAGGGAAGAGGAATGGCTTTAACATTCATTATCCACTCTATCAAAGTGGCCCTTTTTCAGGCACTTTTCCTTTTTAGGTGTTTATTGGCGGGAGGCCGGCTGTGGCGATGGGTAAAGTGATATGTCATAAAGTTATAGCCAACGTGATAGGTAGGAAGTTTTTTCAGACGAGATGTATAAGTTGATCATATCGGAATCGTGGGTAAGAGGCTCGGATTCATAAGAATAGCAGTGTTAGTGCGACTGCTTTGAGTATGAGGTTGATGGTGGTGAGTTGTGGAAGATGGGGGTTGTAGGATGTTCCTAGGAATAAAATGACGGAGAGGGTATTTATTAATAGGATATTGGAATATTCAGCTAGGAAGAATAGGGCGAATGAGCCTCCTGCATATTCGATGTTAAATCCTGAGACTAGTTCAGATTCACCTTCCGTGAGATCGAAGGGGGCTCGATTGGTCTCTGCTAGTGTTGAAATATATCATATTATGGCTAGGGGTCATGCGGGGATAATTAATCAGATAGTTTCTTGGCTTAAGTTGAATGTGTGGAGTGTAAAACCTCCTGTGAAGATAATTAGGGCTAGGAGGATTAGGGCGAGTGTTACTTCATAGGAAATGGTTTGTGCAACTGCACGGAGGGCTCCTATGAGGGCGTATTTGGAGTTTGAGGCTCAGCCTGAGCCCAAGATGGTGTAAACTGTTAAGCTTGAAATGGCTAGGATGAATAGTAGGCCTAGGTTTAAATTGAAGATTGAGTGTGGGAGGGGGAGGGGTATCCATAATAGTAGAGCTAATGTCAGGGCAATTGTTGGAGTGATTAGGAATAAAAATTGGGATGAGAATGATGGTCGTACTGGTTCTTTGGTAAATAGTTTAAGTCCATCGGCAATAGGTTGTAAGAGGCCGTATGGGCCAACTACGTTGGGTCCTTTACGTAGTTGCATATAACCTAGGATTTTTCGTTCAACTAGGGTGAGAAAGGCTGTGGCTAATAGGATGGGGATGATGAAGGCTAATGGATTAATAATGTAGAGGAGTACAAGGTCTAACATTAGTTGGGAAGAGGAATTGAACCTCTGAATAAAAGAGCTTAGGTCTTTTGCATTTGCCAGGCTCTGCCACCCCAACAAACCATTATCTTTGGCTTTAGGGTGGTAACCTTTACCTGCTTGAGTTGATTTCAGCAGGTTGGGTTGAAGCGTGCCTATGGTATTGGCTTCATTTTTCCGGTCCTTTCGTACTAGGAAAAATACCATCATAGATAGAAACTGACCTGGATTGCTCCGGTCTGAACTCAGATCACGTAGGACTGTTAATCGTTGAACAAACGAACCCTTAATAGCGGCTGCACCATTAGGATGTCCTGATCCAACATCGAGGTCGTAAACCCTTTCGGCGATGAGGGCTCTGGGAAAGGATTGCGCTGTTATCCCTAGGGTAACTTGGTTCATTGATCAGGATATGTTGTTTTCCTGGGTCATTGTTCGTTAAATTTTTTATTAGCTAGAACTGTAGTTCTAGTCTTGAGTGATCTCTCACCCACTCGATAAGGGGGTTTTGTTTTTCCCCTCGGTCGCCCCAACCAAAAACAAGTTAAGTTAGGAGGTTATTTATGTTATTATTCCCGGAGGAGGAGTATTCATATTTAAAGGTAACTTAAGTGTTTGAAGCTCCATAGGGTCTTCTCGTCTTATGTGAATATTCTCGCTTCTGCACGAGAGGATCAATTTCATTGATTAGAAAGTAAAGACAGATAAACTCTCGTTATGCCTTTCATACAGGTCTTCAATTAAAAGACAATTGATTACGCTACCTTCGCACGGTCAAGATACCGCGGCCGTTAAAGAAATCACAGGGCAGGCGGGACCTCTTATACATGTTATAAGCAAGAGGCGATGTTTTTGGTAAACAGGCGGAGTTTGTGTTTGCCGAGTTCCTTTATTTTCTTTTAATCTTTCCTAAGGACACTCCTGTGTAGGGTTAACGATGTTTTGTATGGGGTTTTCTCGTTGTATTGGTTTATACCATAAGGGCCTCAAGTCTGGCATCGATTAATTATCAGTGATTTAATTCTTTCTGACGTACACTGGTGTATAAGGAGGGAGTTGGTCCCTTATTACTCATTTTAGCATAATTTCTTTTATATGTGTGTGGGATAAAATAGTCCAATAGGTGAAAGGGGGTTGTGAATTTTTATAAGGATTGATTGGTGTGGTAGGGGCTTGAGCTGTGACGCTTTCTTTACAGATGGCTGCTTTTGGGCCCACTGAGGAGCGATCCTTTGTGAATTATAATCGTTACCCTCCTAATAAAGTTGTTTCTTAATTCAAAAAAGCTGTACCTTTTTTGAATAACTATTAATTTTTACAGGTGATTTTGTTAAAAAAGATTTTGTTATCGAGTTGAAAAATTAATGCAGAATTTAGGTTCTTTTCTTGGACAACCAGCTATCACCAAACTCGGTAGGCTTATCACCGCTACTTGGGAGTCTTCCCCCTCTTTTGCCACAGAGGTGGGTTGGCTCTGATATGCTGCTCCGAAGTAGCTCGTTTGGTTTCGGGAAGCTAGGCTAAAAGGCTTTTTGTCTAGTTGTTCTTGCTAAATCATGATGCAAAAGGTACGAGGGCTTGTCTCTGCTTTTTTATACTTTAATGATTTATTTCATTTCTTTTTCAGCATTCCCTTGCGGTACTGTTTCTATAGCTCAAAGGTTTCTGTTCTATCGCCTATACTAGGAAGGATAAAATGTTTTAAGTTGGGGTGGTAGGGTGTTTATACCAGGTTAATGATGTTGGATGTGTAAATTTATTTTGGCTAGCTATATGGTTCAAAATGACTCGAATTGCACGGGTATCTCCTCGGTGTAAGGGAGGTGCTTTACTGCTTTAGCTACATTTTGGTTGATCCAAGTGCACTTTCCAGTACACTTACCATGTTACGACTTGCCTCCTCTTGTTTAAAAGTCTTTTTATGAAATTTACGGTGAGTTTTCGAGGAGAGTGACGGGCGGTGTGTGCGCGCTCCAGAGCCGGTTTCAGTATAATGTTCTAAAATTTACTTACTGCTAAATCCATCTTCAAGAAGTTTTTCATGCTTTTGTTCGTGTACTCTAGAAAGAGAATGTAGCCCATTTCTTCCCACTTCATTCGCTACACCTCGACCTGACGTATTGAGGGGTAAGGCTGTTTGTGCTTACTGTTGTACCTTCACAGGGTGAGCTGACGACGGCGGTATATAGGCGGAAATGGCAAGAAGTGGTGAGGTTAAACGTGGATTATCGGTTATAGAACAGGCTCCTCTAGATGGGTTTGGAGCACCGCCAAGTCCTTTGTGTTTTAAGCTAGCGCTCGTAGTGTTCAGGCGGTGTATTAAGGTAACAGGTTATTTGTAACTGTGTTTACGGTTAAGCATAGTAGGGTATCTAATCCTAGTTTGGGCCTTAACTGTCGTGAGATCAAAAATTCTGTTTGTATAAAGTTACTTTCGTGAATGATATTTTTAAGCATGGTAGTGTATAACAACTTAATGGGGTCTTAACTTTATTTTGAGTGAGATACTTTTAATCACCCTTAACGCCGTAGAATATTAGTTTGTGTTACTCGTATAACCGCGGTGGCTGGCACGAGATTAACCAACTCTTTTAACTTTGATTGACTCAAGCTTGCGCTTATGGGACAATGTTTATCACTGCTGAATTCCCTTGTGGGTGTGGCTGAGCGAGGTGTCGTGGGCTGCTTTTAAGTGTGCCTGATACCAGCTCCTAATTAAATGTATGTGTGGGTTAATTAGGGCGTTCTCACCGGAATGCTGAGACTTGCATGTGTAAGTCAAGTTACAACCAATATTGAGGCTAGGACCAAACCTTCGTGCTTGTGAAAAAGATTAATTTTTATCTTGGCATCTTCAGTGCCATGCTTTGTAGTTAAGCTACACTGGCGGCTTAGAGTGTGGAGGGAAATTTAGGTTAATAGCGATTTTATAAAGTAAAGGTGGGGTTAGTGAGGGGTTATTGATATTTTTGGGCTGGTGGTAGTTGTGTTGGTGTGGATTGGTGCATGGCTCTATGTGTGCTAATTTTTTGTTAGTACGTTTAGTAGATATGTTTAATTTTTGGTGGGATTGTAGGGCATTACCATATATGTGTGCTATGTGCACATGTATACGCCGACATATTATGTGTATTGTATACATAATATGTGCGTGTGTATACATGTGTCATGTATGCACACTATGTATGTACGTAATGCATGTACACTATCTATGTACACTATTGAGATAAACAGCTAAGTCAGTAGATAGATTTTTATTTAATTATTAATAGGTTTGTCGGGGGTTTTTACACAAATTCAAAGTCAATGTCCTGAGGAAGGTAATGTTTTTATCATTTTTTTTGTAAGTTTCTGTGGGCGTACATGCCTATTGTTTTTTTTGTCCTAAAAGTGTTGTTGTAAAAAAAAAGTTTTTTTTAGAAGCTAATTTTTTTTTGCTATTTTACACGTGAAAAGTACACTTCGGCCCTCGTTTTTGGGGTTTTTCGAGGAAAATCCAGGTGTGCGTCTTTATGGGGGAGGGGGGGTTTTTCCGAAAAATATTTAGTCATTTTTTCAAATTATCTCCCGCTCCAAACCGGTTTTAGACGTACTCCGCTCTTATAGGATTTTATCGAATTCCACTTATTATACTTTTGTCGAAGTTTAGGTTTTTGTGAAAAATTTAATATGTCTTTTTTAAACCAATTGTTAAATTCTTCCAAGGTTAATCTTTATAGGTTTAATTTATAACTTGACTTTGATCTTCTCAGGTAGTCCTTGACCATGATAGTTCGCGAATCATATTACAGTAGCTGACTTATAAACTAGGTGTCGAGGTTATTACCAACTATCAGAAAGTGCCGGACGCAATTGGTGAGGATGCTTGATACCCCCCCCCCCCAAAATCCAAATAGGTCGAGGGACGATAGTCTCTCCCCCGGTCCGTACATGGAGCGCAGGGATGGGTGAAAGTCGTAAGGATTTTTTGTATACTGTAAGCCGCTTAAGTACCCGCTTGTCGGTTCACGGAACGTGAACAAACAATCCTGGAGACTTACCCAGACCGCCACGCGGAATAGGAGCCGGTTAGGAGTGATTATGCCTTACAAGGGAACTAGACCAGATAAAGTGCCAACCAGCCGTGGTTACGGGTGAGATGCTCCGTGAGGATGCCTAATGCCACTGGGACAGTCACTGAGTGTTATGACGCGGAGTCATGCAGGTAAAGCCCGGGAGGTGAGTCAAAGTGATACTGCAAGAGAAGGATCCATAGCCTGGTTACGAAATCAAATGTTAAGTCCCCTGGAATTACTATGCCCGATTAAGGATATTATGTTATAAAACATTGGAGTGCAAAGAGATGGGTATTAAGGAAAAAGTGTTTTGTAATAGGGCAAGCCCTATTACAAAACATGATATGATATTGACTAGGTCTAATCAATTAACCTTATTAATAGGACGATAGAGGTATTATGCAAAGGCGGGATGTTTAATTATAAGGGAATATAAATTAAATCGGATTAATAATTAGGTAGTTATGGAAATAGTTGATCTTCTATTAATGGTGATTAATAATGTGTTGAAAGTGAATCGTTATCATTGCTAACAAAACCTGCTATACTTGATGAGATGTAAGTCTTAAGTTTTGTGATGTGACAATAATAAACCGTGGGGAAGATTTAATATATAAGAGGTTAATCATTAAGGTCCGTAATAATGTGTAATGAAATAGTGGAAAATAGATGAATGGGGATTAAGCATAGTATGTAATGATAATAGTGGTAAGTAGATGAATGAGTATTAAGCATAGTATATGTATGTATGGGGAATATAGATTAATGGTGATTAAGCATAGTAATGTCTTATGTACGATATACATATTATGTACTTATGTACTATTATGCATAATATGTGGCCTGACCAACTTGACGCGCAAATAAGTCGACTATTTTAGGTTATTTTCTCAGGAAGTAGTTTAATAAAAATCTTGGCTTTGGGAGCCAAGGATAAGGGTTTGGCCCCCTTTTTCCTGAGAATGCGTCTTGCTCTAGAGAGGAATCTCACCTCTGCTCTTCGGTTTACAAGACCGATGCCTTAATACTGGGCTACTAGGGCTGTTTAAAGGTTTAGTATTTTATTTTCTCATCAGCCAGCGATTGGAAAGAGAATGAGAAAGAAGGAGAAATAGGTAATTGAGGCGATTTGTCCAATAATGATGAATGGCTGTTCTACGGGTTGGCCGCCAATTCATGTTAGGATGATT
>NW_026781020.1:0-17727 GCF_030144855.1 Hypanus sabinus
TTTTGTACCTTCCCCAGAACGGATACCAGTGACATCACAACAGATGAACGAAAATTAGAATTATTGTTCGATAAAGGAATGGTAGAAAGATATATCCATATACAGATACAAACTTCAACAGATGGATGGATAGATGGATAAATAGATAGACTGATGGGTAGATAGGTAAATAAAGGGAGAGAGGGATTTAGAAAGTGAGTGAGAGTGACCGATGGAGAGCGAGAGACAGAGAGAGAGAGAGAGAGAGAGAGAGAGAGAGAGAGAGAGAGAGAGAGAGAGAGAGAGAGAGAGAGAGAGAGAGAGAGAGAGAGAGAGAGAGAGAGAGAGAGAGAGAGAATATACAGGAAATAATAAACACCTGGAGACTAATAACTGCGACTTTATTGGTTATGGCTCCTAGACCTCTGATTAGTTAACCAATCAAAAGAAGTGCATTTCCTTCTTCATCAAGCACGGACATTGTCGTTCAATACCAAACCGTATTTCCATCTTCGCCCTTCTTTCGGCTGTTGAATTGTAATTGTGCTCGTTTATGACGCGCAGGAAGTGACGCAGCTGTCCACTAGCCAGTAGCATAGCAGTAGTCGAAACAGGAAACGCAAAGTGGTTCTCCTGAATGCTGGCATTGCGCTAACCATTTGATGTTCTCTAACTCGGGCCGATGATGGCAAGTGGGACACGTTGCATCCTAGTTATTCTGCCGTTGAACCCAAGTGAGTCTAAACGGCACAGATCCATAGTCAGGTGCAGCGTTCTTGCTGGCCTCACGTCGTGCGACATTGGCCGTTGTTTAGCTTGGTAGAGGGTCAAGAACTCCGTCCGAACTCGTGTCCCTAAACTGCAAGGTCAGACCACCAATGACCAAGCACCAGTGGACGGCCGTCCCTCTCCCCTTTGTGTTCTGTCATTGAAAGGATAGCTCCTCTATCGTTAAACACATGTTTTATTTTCATTTGAGCAATGGATGTGACCTCGCTGGTTTACCGAATGTGGTCGGTAACTTTTATGTACTCGAGTTTTGTCTTTCTGTTTTTTTTTTTCAGAATACCTGGTTGATTATTGAGAGTAAGAGTCTGATAGGTTTTCCATCTTACATGGGTTCTGGTCGCGTACGTGAACGGCGTGAAATGATCAGCAAATTTGGGGGTTCGGCGTAGAAGGGCAGGACACTCACCGGAAATGGTGCGGAACGACGACAAACAGCGGGTCTTTGGTGTAGATGCATAGGGAATGCACAGTGAATGATGCGATTAGATGCCAGAGTAACGAGTCAATGTGATGGTGGGTGTGTCGAGTGAGAGACGGACAGTTTCTCTGCTGCGCCAGAGGGAGGCTTATATCTCGAATCGGGGCTGGTTCAAGGAAGGGGCGTGGCTGATCGCTGCTTACGCAAAAACATCTACGTCACTGGGATACGTAACAAACGGGGTAAAAGTGAATGGATTCCTCTCTGCTGCACGCAGTTCTTCCATCACTCAGAGAATAAAACCGGCAGGAAAGATGTTCCTGTTTCTGCGGTTCATCCTTGCCTGCCACTGTGAGTGAACTTGACAAAAAATATTCTTTTTATTTCTTTGCGTCTCTGTTCCTGTCAGATTCCCCCTCACTTGCGTTACCTTCCGCTAGTCTCGCAATCTTTATTTATTTAGTTACGAATCATGGCGTCCTCACACTATCTCCCTTTGCCGCCGACTCCAAATTCCGTCCACCTCTGGAGCTCTCCCGACTTCAGGTCTTCTCTTTCCTTTCCTCAATGTACCCTCTTTCTCCCCTTCCCTATTAACCATGGTGTCCGTGTTCATTCACCACCTATGCCACCCCCGTCTATTTTTCTTGACGTGACCTCGGTGACGATCCACCAGACTTCGGATTTCTCCGCCCTTCCTGGCCAGAAGGTTGCGCTTCGCTGCACAGTCGAGGTTGTAGCAGTGCTGGTAACGTGTTGTACTGGTACCGTCAATACCCGGGAAAGGGTCCGGAGAACATGTTTTACACTATGACAGCTATGTACGTCCAGCCAGAGGGATTGGTCGACGGTTTTACGGCGGAGAGATCGCAGAGCAACGAGTTCTTCCTGAAGTCCGACAAGCTGGAAGCGAATTCGTCGGCCGTGTATTTCTGTGCCTGGAGTGATCACGGCGGCTCAGAGTGACGGGGCAACTGTACAAAAACGGCTCGCTGCTGTCAGCAAAACAGTAAACACGACGCCTGTCAATCATATGGTGGTAGGTGGGTCTACGTATTGTGCGCCGAAGCGTCCAATCCTTGAAATAAGGGGCGATGTTGTTGTACAGTAGCTTTAAATTCCCTCCTCTTCTTAAGCATTCAGCTGGGAGAAGACAATCCGCACACTCAGCGTTCCACTCCAGTCTTCCTTGTCACGTGCGGTCTTCCCACGCATCTTCGGTCTGGGAGGATCGGAACCTTTCTGTGAGCCAACAATGTTCAGTACCCAAGATCAATTTCAAGCTCGTTATTTTCTTTGTCTATTGATGAATGCACAGAATACGGGGAGTATTGAACGGTTCAGGAACAGATGAAGCAAGTGACATAAGGGTTTGGCAAACACAACGGAAATGGTGGAGAATGTCGAGGGACAGAAGGACCACGGTGCAGGAAGGTAGGAGAGTGCCGGTTAATGGGGATTGTTCAGAAACAGGGAGGGATTGGATAACAAGGGAAGGACAAACACCGTGAATGGTGGGGATTGTCCAGGTACATAGAGGTCTCGGTGCACGAAGATAGGAGAGTGCCGGTTAATACGGATGGTTCAGAAACAGGGAGGGATTGGATAACGATGTTCGGACACGCATCGTGAATAAGAAGTCTACATCAATACAATCGAGCTAGGTGTGAAAGCACAGGCTGCTACCACTAGGGGGCGGGCAAACACTGTGCTAAAATTTATGCTAGTTATTTCTCGGGTATTTAAAGTATCACATTACATCTGTAAAAGTCCATTTTCTCTTCGGCTAGTGCCAAGAGCCAGAGATGGAAGCTCAGGCAGGTAGAGGAGGAGAAAGTTTGAATGCCAGAGACTGCTCTATGCAGGACACAATGTGCTTCATAAGGTTCAATGTATGGCACTCACTATAGAAATTAAAATGTTGTTTGTCTCCTGGCATAAGGATTTAATAAAAACACCGTGATTAGTGGTTAATGGTGAGCAACAGAGGGCCCTCGTTGTACTGGGTAGAATACAAACTGCAAATAGTGGGGATTGTCGAGGGACAGAGGAAATTCGGTGTACGGCGCGAGGACTCACATCGTGAACTGTGAGGATTGTCGAAGGAAAGCGGGACCTCATTGTGCGAAGATAAGAGTGGGCCGGAAAATGGTGGTTGTTAAGAGATGTTGAGGGATGGTATAACGATTATGCATCGGATTTGGAGATGATCTGTTGGTGAATGACACTTGGTGGGTGTCGGCTAAATTGGGGTTATCAGCTGAACTATGTGTGTCCGCGGATTTGGGATTGCTCGCTGATTTGGTGTTTCCGGCATATAATGGGGTACTAGCCGATATGGGAGTGTGTGCGAATAGCTATCTATCTATAGATCCATCTATCTATCCATCTATCTATCTATCTATCTATCTATCTATCTATCTATCTATCTACCTATCTATCTATCTATCTATCTATCTATCTATCTATCTATCTATCTATCTATCTATCTATCTATCTATCTATCTATCTATCTATCTATCTATCTGTCTATCTATCTATCTATCTATCTATATATATATATATATATATATATATATATAAATATCTATTCATCCAAGTATCTATCTATCAACCAACCTACCTATCGATCTATCTGTCAATCTATCTATACATCTATGTATCTACCTGTTTATTTATTTGCTTAGTTATTTCACAGGACTTGGGGCGGATCTTGGGGTTTGAAACAGAAGAGAATCGTCAGATGCAGGAAGATGGAAAGCAGCGGTGTTTTGGGCCGCTGATTGAAGAATGGATGAACTAAATTTGGAGAGAGTTTCAAGGAGGCGCACGAGAATGATTCTGACGTTTCGCGCAAAGACACACCATCAGGAGATGTCTGCCGTCAATCAGCGAGTCGACGCCCGAGTGTCGGCGTGACTGATCAGTTGACGAGCGTTTACGCGAGGTCGCACCTTTGCACTTTCTGCCTTGTGAATAAGGATTCAAGTACTGAATTAGAATGGCAAAACAACGATGTATCATTGTGAATTTATAAAGCACCAATGAGGCCACAGTTGGAGCTTTGTAACCTCTTTTTCGGCCACGTATCTAAAAATGGATGAGCTGAAATAGTTTTAAAGCAGTTGACCGAGAATGTTTCCAACGTTACGTGCAGATATATTTCATCAATTCTTGCATTCGCTTGCTTTAGGATTCAAGTCACTGAACCCAGCGTGCGCCCAAATACTCACATTCAACTCCTGTATAGAAAGAGTTAAATTTGATTCATGTTTAGTGGATCTGCAGAACAGTGCAGTACAGAACAGAAGTTTATAAGAACAAAACGATTTCAGGCTGGAACCTGTTCAGAGCATGATGATGTAAATGGACACGCATCTTTTCTCCAGTATCCAACTGGAGAAAAATATCGAAATCACATAGACCTGGGAGCTTAAATATATCGCAGACAGTGAGATAACCGGGGGTGAGGAAGAAAGAGATTGGGAAGGACAAGGAGAGCGTCAGAGAGGGAGAGTGTTCTGTGGTCAAGTAGCTACAGCGGAAGCGGTACACCTCTCAATCGTTTTGGAGCAGATCAGGGGCGTGGCCAATCGACACTTCCGCAACGCGACATATGTCACTGATATAAGTAACAACCGGGATTGAACTGAGTGGATAATTTCTCTCTACACGCACTATCATGACTGAGAGAATAAACCCTCCAAGAAGGATGTTTCTGTTTTTGCTCTTTGTTCTCGCCATCCACTGTGAGTGAAAGCTGAAAATGCTTTTTTTTAAAATTTCTCTGTATCCGTATACCTTTCACATTCCCGTCACCTGCCGTCTTGTACTCATCATTTATTTCGTTCGAGCAGTCGTGTACGCACACGATCTGCCCTCTGCGACAGCCTCTAAATTCCGATCCCTTCTCGAGCTTTCCCGACTTCCATCCTCCTCTTTGGTTCCCTCAATGCACCCCCGTTTCTCCACTTTCACATTGACTAGCCTCTCCATGTTTATTCATCCCGTTCTGTGCCCCCGTCTCTTATTTCCAGACGCGACCTCGGTGACGATCCACCAGATTCCGGCTTTCTCCGGAACTCCCGGCCAGAAGGTGACCCTGAATTGCAGAGTCGAGGGTAGTACCAGTGCGAGTATTGAGTTGTACTGGTACCGACAATCCCCGGGAAAGGGTCCGGAGAACATGTTTTACTCGAGCATTGCTAAGTTCGTGCAGCCAAAGGGACTGGTCGACGGTTTTTCGGCGGATAGACCGCACACCAACGAATTCTTCCTGAAGTCCGACAAACTGGAGGCGGATTCGTCGTCCGTGTATTTCTGCGCCTGGAGTGATCACGGCGGTTCAGAGTGCCGGGGCAGCTGTACAAAAACTCTACCTGTCAGAGGTGTCGTTGCTGTCAGCAAAACAGGAAACACGAGTCCTTTCAAACACTGTGTGAGGTGGTTCTGCCATTCAGTCGTGCGCCCCGTAGTGGCGAATCGATGAAAGATGTGGAGGAGGTACAGCGTTACACGTCCTGCTCTGAAGCATTCAGATGAAAGAAGATATTCCGCTCTCTGATCTTCCCACCCCGTCTTTCGTTATGTGCAGTCTTCTCACCGATCTTCAGTCCGGGTTTTTCGTCACTTTTTGAATGCGACCGATAATGAGACGAGAAACTCGTGAACATGAAGTGACGCGTCTTCCAAGGGCTGTGTAGTTGCAACGGGGCTCCCAGTTCTATCACGCAAAACGCAGACGTACAGGAAACCCAACAGATTCTCCTTACACCGGGGAGAGGGATCATACCTGGGGACAAATTGAACGTCGGGCTCAGGACAGACGGTTCTTTCGATCAGATGTCGGCGTCCTATGCACCTTGAAAGGGTTCCGGGGTGCAGTGAGTAGTTAAAATATATATTAATGAGAAACAGGACCTTGTGACCTATTTGCTATCGCATCTATTTCCCGATTCAATTGTGATGGGTCAGGAAGAGAAAGGAAGAGGTACACCGGCTCCAAATATTCAGGGACGTCTTCCGGTAAATTATTTCCTCTTCCTGAGAGACAGCCCAGCCTTTCGACCCACCAGGAACGTGTTGCCCAATTACACCCACGTGACCAATTAACCCATCAAGCCCCAGGTCAATGTGGGAGGAAACCGGGACACCCGGAGAAAAGCCCACCGTTTCCGGCAGAGAAAGTCAGTACAGAGTGCAGTGGTAATCGAACCCGGATTCGGCAGCGCTGGAAAGCGATTCCACCAACCGCTAATTCTCAGTCTCATTCCTTCCTCGAGACTACGATACCTGCCGTGTTCGCGCTATCTTCCCTCTGAAGAACCCTCTCCACTCTCTCCAGCTTCAACCCTTCTGTTTGAATTCCCCCATCTTCGCCGTCACCCTCCCCTCCCCTACTTCTCGGAACGCCTACATTCATACAGCACCTTCCTCTTCTTTCTCAGACGCGCCCTCGGTGACGATCCACCAGGCACCGGCTCTCTCCGCGTCCCCGAGCGGGGAAGCGGAACTGGAGTGCACACTTGAAGGCGCTGCTCGCTCCGGTAACACGTTGCTCTGGTACAGGTAGTAGCCTGGCAAGCCGCTTCGGAACCTCATTTACATTTGCGCTTGCCGGTCACCAGGAATCTGCAGGGCCTGTGGGCGGTTTCACCGCAGAAAGGCCGAATAATAACGAGTTCTGCCTGAAGTCCCCAGGCCTGGAGGCGGGATCATCGGCCCTATATTACTGCGGCTGGCGAGTTCACGGCAACAAAGAGAGGCGGCGGAGCTGAGCAAAAACCTGAGAGTCTCAGGGGTCGCTGCCGCCTGCCGGAGACGCAGTGCGTCAGCTGTCAATCAAACAAGGGGGCGGGGCGACCAAACGTGAGCAGCGGCACGGTTGCCAATGAAAGTTCGATGAGTTTGAATGACGCGAGATGTGCTTTCTCGTTTTGATAGTCAAGTCCCCTCCTCCTCCAGAGAAGATGAGGTGCTTGTTTAAACAGTCGCCGTCATAACTCCATGTATAAAATAGAACATTATCGTGCAGGGAAAGGCGCCTCGGCCCGCAATGTGCGGACGACCCAAATTTACTGATAATCATACACTAGGACTTCAGTTGCTATCTGGTGAATAGACCCTTCGGATTTTAGGCCTTGCGATTTCACCTGCTGTTCTGTCAAACACATTATCCAAACGCGTTTCATTTTCTGGGTATTGAACGCAAAGCACGAACGTATCAACGGTGGATCTACTGCCGCCTGGAGTCAGTTCTGCATTGTAGCACCCGGGTCGGCAGAGGAAAAGATAAGGGAGACTGTAGAGACGACGCGGAGCGGGGGTGTGGGCGCGAACGGAAATCGATGCCTGTCGGAGTGGGGGCGGAGAGAAACCAGAATGTTGCATAGAAGTTTACAAACAAAACAGGAGGAAGGTGACACAGTTCGGCATTGACGACAGGCTCAAAAAAAAGGGTCAACAAATACAACGGCCGAGAGAACATAGAAAATACAAGTCCCTTCTGCTCTATCCCCTCTTTTCTCCGCTTCTTTCTTTCTTCCTTCCATTCACGCATTCATTTATTCTGTCTTTCAGTCTGTCACTGTCTATCTGTCTCCAGCCTCTCATTCTTCATTACTGTCTTTCTTTCTCCTTTTTTCTTCTATTTATCATCCGTTCTTTGTGTTTTTCTTCCTTTATTTCTTTCTCACTTTCTTTCTGCCTCACAGAGACACACACTTTATTTCTCGTTCCCTGCCTTACCCGGCTCTACATTCTCTTTTCCATTCTTTCTTGATAGATTTCCTTCTTTGCTGGGGCAGATTTATTCGGGACATTTCAGACGCTCTCAGTCCGGCGCACGGCTGACAGATACGTAAGTGAAGCGTTACGTGGGAGGGAAGGGAATACATCGGTCGTAATGGGCTGAACGCGTGTCCTCTTTTCTATGATTCCGCAATCGACATCATATTCTCTGAACGGCTTTAGAGCCAAGAGAAAGATGAGCGTAGTGATGTGTCTGAAATCTTCCAGCCGGCGGGTGAATAAATTGCCGCTCGTTGCAGGTCCGGGATATTCACTTGCGATTCCGGCATTGCTGGAAGAACGATGTCTTGCCGCGCAGATCACACTCCGCGTGTCGCAAGGTTCATTGTTGAGGACCCGACTCAATGGTTCGCCACCTGACATATGACATCGGCATATCTCCGCGCGAATAACCAATGAGGGAAGAGCGCTTGAGGCGCCGGCGCCACGTGGCACTGACGTAGTCTGAACTTCCAGCGCCATGAACCCGTGGATCCGCAGCTCTCTCTGTACAGTTCCATTCACACTGAGATTTTAAGCCAAGGGTCGGACATGGGGGCGGGGGGAGGCAAAAAAAAAACAATGGAAGTCAGAGGGAAATGGACTCGCAGGTGTGCAGACATGGAAAGAGAGTGAGAGAGTGTGAGCGAAATGGAAGAAGAGAGAAAATGGGGAGGCGGGTAGAGGTACAGTACGGTGTAAAAGTGTCCGTCATATCACTACAGATGGTTTGGACTCCACAGAGAACTGATCAAAATATTACCCAGTGCAGACATAGAGTAAGGCGGAGCAGTGACAGTCATTGGCTGCACAGAGAGACAGAGAGAGAGAGAGAGGGAGAGAGAGATTGAGGCAGTCAGAAAGAGAGAGAGAGAAATGAAAAGTATCCAGTGAGTAGCAGTTCAGTGGGTGTAAGTGCCTTGTTAATGAGCGAGGTCAGAGGAGATTGGCAGGCTGGCACCTTCCTGTTAACTTGAACCAGTAACTCGAATAACAACGCATTTTTACAGTGGTGTGCAAAAGAACATCTCTGAAGGCACAACATGTCAAACCTTGAAGTGGATGAGCTACAGCAGCAGAAGACCACGATCATACACTTGCAATCCAGTGGCCATTGAGTGCTCACGCACTTTGATAATACATTTACTTTGACTTTGAATGATCTATTTTGTCTTTCTTTACAACGGGAATATATTTGGTGATAGATTTGGAATATAGATGGCTTGGGGCCATCTGTAACTTTGCTGATCCAATTAACCACATTATCATCCAGTTCATCGAAATGCAGTGGATGGCAACCATCAAAGGAATCAGCGTTGATCCCTGTGGCGCACCACTGGTCACAGCCCTTCAGGCAGAGTGACAACCATCTACTATCACTCTCTGGATTCTTCCTAAAACCCAATATCTCATCCAATTTACTACGTTTTTTGTATGCCAAACAACCGAACCCTTCTCACCAACCTGTCATGTAGGATCCTGTCAAATGTTTTGCTAAATTCCATGTAGACGTTATCCACTGCCTTGTCGTCATCGAATTTCTTGGTAACTTCCTGTAAAATCTCCAAGATTGGTTAACCATCAACTACCATGCACAATGCCATGCTGCCTATCCCTCATCAGACCCTGTCTAAACAAATATTTTTCAATTTCCGTAGGAGACTGAGGTCCTTTAAAATCTGCCGGACGATGCTGAGGATGTTCTACGAGTCTGTGGTGGCCAGTGTTAACATGTTTGCTGTTGTGTGCTGGGGCAGCAGGCTGAGGGTAGCAGACAGCAACAGAATTAACAAACTCATTCGTAAGGCCAGTGATGTTGTGGGGGTGGAACTGAACTCTCTGACGGTGCTGTCTGAAAGAGGATGCTGTCCAAGTTGCAGGCCATCTTAACCAATGTCTCCCAACCACTCCATAATGTACCCGTTAGGCACAGGAGTACATTCAGCCAGAGACTCATTGCACCGAGATGCAACGCTGAGTGTCATAGGAAGTCATTCCTGCCTGTGACCATCAAACTTTACAACTCCTCTCTCGGAGTGTCAGACACCCTGAGCCAACAGGCTGGTCTGGACCGATTTCCACTTGAATGATTGACATTATTATTTAATTATTTATGGGTAAATTACTATATTTCTTCACTATTCTTGGTTGGTGCAGCTGTAACGAAACCCAATTTCACTCGAAATCAAGGAAGTATGATAAATTGAGGGGCAGATACTCATAAGGAAGCTGAGTGGCCGCAGAAGGACTTATGACTGATTGGTAGTAAAGGCATAAGAGAAGGCAGTCATGGGAAGTGTATTGTCGTGCACATCGGTAGAAGAAATATTGACTTTATTCTAAATGGAAAGAAAATTCACAATAAATGATGTCCGAAGAGATTTGGAAATCCTTATTAAGGATTCCATCTCGGTTAATTTGCTGTTTATGTCTGTGCTGTATAGGGCATATACGTCGTTTGTATTAATTTCGTGTGAATTAGAATCTAAAAGCAACGATATAATGTTTAGACTTCATAAAGCACCGGGAGGCTTGGCTTGGGCTGTGGTGAGCAGTACTGGGCCCTTTCCCTCAGAACGGATAAGCTGAAATTGGAGAGAGTCGAAGGAGGTGCACGAGAATGATCCCGACATTTCGGAACGAGCCGCTTCATCCGGAAATGTCTGCCGTTAGTCAGCGAGTGGACGCCGGATAGACGGCACGGCAGATCAGATAACGAAGGTCTGCTCAAGATCGCGACTTCACACTTCATGCCTGTGCTTGCTCAGGGACTCAGTCAGTGAACCAAACTTGCGGCCAACTCTTCATATTCGACCCTTGAAAAGAAAGAGTTAAATTTGATGAATGCTTGATATAGCTGCCAAGGTAACACAGAACAGAAGTTTGCAATGAAAAAAAAAGGTTGCTTCCTGGAACCTGGTAAGAGCATGAAGATGTGCATGGACACACATCCTTTAGGTAAGATACTGGAGCACAATCTGTTCTTGCTTACAGATCTGCTCTCTGTACCTCTGCCATTGAGCGAGATCGGAGGGCGACATGTGCAGGCACAGGCTGCTACGACTAGGGGGCGTAAATGCACTGCAGTGGAATTTATGTTAGATTTTTCGAAGGGAATGAAAGGGAAAAATTATTTTTGTAAAGTTGAATTTTCTCCGGCTGCGATGCAACAAAGACTAGGAGACAAAGATGGAAGCTCCGGCAGAGACAGAAAGAGGCATCGAAAGTCGAAGGCTTGGGGGCAATAAATACATCACACGTAGTGAGTTCCGAAGGTGAAAGGGTTGGACTGATACTGAGACAGACACAGGAGGAGGGAAACAAACTATTTCAGGTTATCAGTGACCAAGTGGGGGAAGCCGTTCATGTAGTGCCAGGGGAAGAGAAAGAGGGCGTCTGGTGATCAACGTGGCACACAGATTCCAAAATTACAAAATTTGTGAGCTTAAATAAATCCACAATGTGAGATGGGGGTGGGGGAGAGATGAATAAAGCGAGAGGGTGGGAAGGAGAGAGGGAGAGTGTTACCTGATCAACTTGGGAGAGCGGATGCAGCTCAACTCTCGAATCGTGTTGGGGCATCGAATCCTCCTTCCTTCAAAGGTCTGTATAGATTTCCAAAATTACAAAGACCTGGGAGCATTAAAAAATCACACATGGTGAGCTAAATGTGGAGAGGAAAAAAAGGAGAGGGACGGACGAGGACAGCCACAGTGAGACTGTATTGTGTGGCCAACCTGGTGGACCGGAAGCAGCAGCCCTCGAATCGGGTTGAAGTATGGAAGGGGAGTGCCCAATAGCTACGTCCTCAAGTACACCTACGTCACTGGTATATGTAACAATCGGGATAGAAATGAATGAATTCGTCTTTGCTGCAGGCGCCACTTTCACCACTGAGAGAGTCAACCCGACAAGGAAGATGTTTCTCTTTCTGCAATTCATCCTCGCCTTCCGCTGTGGGTGACAGTTCCCAAATATTATTTATTTCCCTCTCTCTGCTTCTGCTTTCCTTCACGTCCCTTCCACTTGCTTTCCCCTCCCGTCGTCTCGGATTCATTCCTTATATACTTAAGAGGCCTCGCGTCCGCAGACTATCTGCCCTCTGCCGCCGCCATTAAATTTCTATCTCCTGTCGAAATGTCTCCTTCTTCAGTCATCTTTTTTGCTTCCTTCAATGCGCCCTATTCATCCCCAATCCCCATTGATCCGCGTCTACGCTTCCCTTCTCCCCGTTAAGCCAAATCTGTCTCTTTTTTCCAGACACGACCTCGGTGACGATCCACCAGACACCGGCTTTCTCCGGAACTGCCGGCCGGAATGTGACCCTGCGTTGCACAGTCGAGGGTCGTATCACTGCTAACAACTGGTTGTACTGGTACCGACAATTCGCCGGAAAGGGTCCGGAGTACATGTTTCGCTCGACGGCAGCTAATTCCGTCCAGCCCGAGGGATTGGTCGATGGTTTTACGGCGGAGAGACCGCAGACTAACGAGTTCTTCCTGAAGTCCGACAAACTGGAGGCGGATTCCTCAGCCCTGTATTTCTGCGCCTGGAGTGATCACGGCGGCTCAGAGTGATGGGGCAGCTGTACAAAAACTCTCACTGTCAGCAGGGTCGCTGCTGTCAGCTGAACAGGAAATGCGAAGTCTGTCAATCAGCGGTTGGGAGGCGAGTCTATCAGTGAGGCGTTGCGCACTGACGACCAATCAGAGAGAGAAGGGGAGGAACTATTGCATTTACAGTCCTCCCCTTATTAAGCATTCATATTCGTGACGATAATCCGCACATTGATATCTCCACTCCAACCTTCCTTTTTAATGTGCGGTTTCCCCCGCGTATCTCCAGCGCCAGAGGCTCGTAACCTTTGAGTGCGACTGGACAGCGCTCATTGTGTGCCGTCCGCAGGATCAAATCTACCGCTCTTTATCCTCTTTATTCACTCGCCGAAGCACAGCACAAGCTGGGACGTTGAGGACTTGCAGAACAGAGGGACCCAGGTGTATAAGGGTCAGACGTAGACGTTGTGAATTGTGGGGAGTGTCGAGGGGCAGTGGGACCACCTACAACAAGGGAATGACTAACAAACCTTCCATGGAGTGGAAAGCCCAGAGACAAACGGTGCACAATGGGTAGAACACACTCTTTGAAGTACAGTCTTGAAGGTGGTAGAATAGATCAGGCGAAGGGGAAAGCTGGGCGGATGGGCTTGTGAGGGCTTCTGTATGAGATGCTGGGAGGAGACAGCTTGATTAGATAAAGAGAGGAAGTAGAAGTCAGCTGACATTGGAAAGCGGTGACTCATGGGAATAGGTGCAGGAGGGGCGGAACCGGAAGGACATGATGGACAGGTGAGACTGTAAGAGGTAGGTTGGTATCACGAAAAGGGAACGGAAAGGGCAAGGAGTGATGGACAAATCCCTAGATCTCAGTGTAACAGTGGTCAACAGTGTGATTTCCACTGGTACTGCGGGTGATCTGGTGGTAATAATTATTAGCGACATTATCAGGCCGGTCTGGTCGAAGTCCCCCAACATGCCGGGGAAGGCATCGGGACGGGCTGTTTCATATCTGTTGATTAAATCGCACATTTCGTCCAGAGCCCGTTTGGCATGAGCCTGAGGTGGAACGAACAGCGCCTCCGAAAAGATGACCTGAGACCTAAATTATGAGGTATTCCAGGTCTGGAATGCAAATTCCTTTGGAATATTCGAAGCTGGAAGGCACCTATCCACGGGAAGCAGGATTAAAGTAGATGGCAAATGAATCCTACGGAAGCGAGGGAGCCTGGACCACCTCAAATCTGTGGATAACATGATGGCAGTTGGATTCCGCTATGCTGTAAGGCGATGGAGAAGGCGGGTACTTCCCGGCATGGAAGCGATGCCACGGTCAAGAAACAATGAATAAATAAATTGGATAACAATTGCGGTGCGTGTTGGGGTCCCGAGAACCTACGTGCCAAGTTATTTTAAACGTTTTCCTTGTGATATTTGCCACCGCGCTCCGAATCATCTGAACCCGTCCGCTTTGCATGTTTACACCTCGGCTCTTGCCGTCAGCTTCTCAACAGCGGAAGCCATTCAAAGGAGGTACACCGCTACGGAAGTGACGTGTTGTCACTCAGCCAACGGGAAGACCTTCATCAGGCCGCGCAGAGAGACGTCACTGACATCTGATACCGAGCTTCATTCGGTTCCACACAGCGGAACTACCCTCATTCTGTAAACGATGGTGCGGGGGTCACTTTGCCTCCCGCTGATTCTGGGGGCGATCCCGCGTAAGTTAAAATCACAGGTCTGGGGTTACGGGGGCACGGAATGCCCTCTGTATTGCAGTATCGGTTAGATTTCCTCGTCTGATCACTGTAACCCGTTAACGCGCTTTTCGGTGATGCACTGCCGGATAGGGCATTTAAACGGCGTCTGCTTCAGCTTGGAAGGGGATATCAAGCGATTTTTCCGAGGGTGTGTGGGGCCCTGCGACGTATTGAACGCGGACCAAACGCGAATATGCGCATATTCTGCAGGGGATTCAACGGCAGTTCTTCACTCCGTTTCAATGGCTCTCGTTGTGTCTGAGTCAGAGTAAGTCGGAGTCGGAGCTGTCTCCCCTGTTGCGTGTCTATTCAGCCCGTCGATTCTCACCGCCAGTGGAATCTGGTCGTGCCGCGAGGATGGCCAATCGTGTCAATAGAAAAGTGAGCATGGTCTTCGAGATCGCCAGAAATGTCCTTCTGTCCAGCTCAGCACTTGATGTTCAATCAAAAAAAAAAATTGGAGTAGAATCTTTTCTTCTTTTCTATCTTCTAGGGATTCTCTCCGCGTATGTGGAGAAATCGCCGTCCTCCCTGTCACTCCGTTCAGCATCGAAAGCACTGTGCTGAATACGGGTATTGGTACAGACGGCGATCGGACCGGATAATAGATGCTCTCTTCTATTCTGTTGGACAAGGTTCTGTTACGAACTACACATCCGAATCCTTCACGGCGACAAGACCCAGCAACACTCTGTTTAAACTGGAACTGGGACGGGCATCGGCCTCCCACTCCGCCGTCTACTACTGCGCTTGTAATAGCGCACAGAACTTCAGATAACGAGTCTCCCCCTGCAAAAACATTCCAGCCTGCAGCAGGGAGGTTCAGTGGCCATTTTGTACCAGTAGGTGGCAGCACAAGACCGTGTTCGACTGTTTCTTTCTGTCACGAACGGGCTGCACTCGGCTGCATTTCCGCGCGTGCACCTGCTACCTCGGATATCACATCGACAAGCAAAGGGGCTTTGATGAATAACGGCCTGCTGAACCATCTGCTCTGCAACTGACGGCAGGAATCCCGAGAGGGCCCTGCCCACAGCTCAGCACATCGCTCAAACCTCCCCTCATTCGTTACCTCAGTAAAGGAGCCGATGATAATAAAGGCTCCAGTCACCAATCCAGCAGTTTCTCTGCCTTCGTTACCCTACTCTTATGCTCGAGGATGGGACAATGATATGGTTTCTCGAAATCACAATCTACATCTCCCTAGTCCTGTTCACCCTCACTGCGGTTTTCTCTGTCGAATTTAATCATTTTTGATTAACTTTATTCCACACCAGTGCACTGTGGTCTGTATGCAAGACCAGATTTTCACCGTAAGTCCATAGATGCAGCAAGTGTAAACGGATTTATTAATTTACCTTTCTCTATATCAATGCAAAATGTAATTAACTGTTTTCTGCGAACAAGTTTTACACGGCATAACTGTATAGGGACAGACTTTATAATTCTGATTCCCATTCAACTTCTGACGTGTCGGTTCTTGGCGACCCCTGGCGTCAAGACGAGGCTACAGTCAAGGTAGAGGAACAACTTCTTATATTCCATCTGAGTACCCTCCAACTTGATGGTGTATATTACTGTTACCTTTTCCTTTTGCTCGCCTGACTATTGCTTCTCCCTTGAAACTCTCCTCCTTCCCCTACCCCTGTTTTCCGTCTCCTCTCCTATCATATATCATATTCTTCCCACTCCAGCCCAATTTAACCATCCCGCAACTATTATTTCAGGAATTTTCCCGCACCCTCCACCCCGCTACACTTTTCACTCCCAGTCCTGATGAAGGGTTTCTCCATGAAACGTTCAATGTTACAATTTTCCACACGCCATCAAGAGCGGTAGGGCGTGAGTCTCCGGCCACAGAAAATCGTTCCACCTATTGAGCAAATGGTGCAGAACCGGCTTCCCGCCACGTGAGGGCAGCAGTACACTGAATATCGTTGAACATTGTCCGACTAGAACGACACACAGCAACGCGCGATAGTTATGCCGATGCATCTGTAAAAGTTTGCTCTATGGAGGCATCTGTACCAATGCTAATATCTCGCACATACATCTATGTCTTCTATAGTTATGTAATTAATGGGGAGAACATCCACTGGGTGACCTTCTGTACCTAATAAAATGGCCACTCACTGTATGTTCGTGGTCCTCTGCTATTGCAGCCCATCCCATCCCGCTTCGAGGTTCAACATATTGTGCATTCAGAGATGCTCCTCTGCACACTACAGTTGTAACACGTTGTAACTGGAATTACTGCCGCCGTCCTCTCGGCTTGAAAGAGTCTGGCCGTTCTCCTCTAACCTCGGCCATTGACAGGACGTTTTCACCCACACAATTACCACAACAGTGTTTCGTGCCATTCCCTGTAAACACAAGAGATCGTTGTGTGTGACTATCCCAGGAGTTCAGCAGTTTCTGAGATACGGAACCTCTCCCGGATTGACACCAATAGGCATTCTACGTTCAAAGTAAATTAGATCACATTTCTTCCCTATTCCGATGTTTGGACTGAACAGAAATGGAACTTTTGACCATTTCTGCATGCTCTTATGCATTGACTTGCTGCAACACGATTGGTTGATGAGTCATTTGCATTAACGAGTGGGTGAAGTGCCGTCTAATAAAGTGGCCACATCATCTGAGTAACGAATGTTAACATGGACAGATGGGTTTGTAAGTTTGAAAGCGACACAATGATTGACGGCGTCAAGGATGTTAGAGCGGGTTGTCCACAAAGAGACCGGGTTATCTGTGTGGTCAGTGCGTAGCTGAGCTGATAATGAGGCCGCTGAGTGTGTGTTGTGTTGTCTTTATTATCTCCTCTGCAGACCTTCGCTGCTCCTTCTCACCTTTCACAGTATTCCGTCTGGAGGAGAGATTGCCCAACCCGAGGCAGCAGCATATTGAGCTGCTACTGATTTTCGCTTCTGTTCCTAGCAGGAGACAAATGACGTTCTGTGGTGGCCCTAACACAACCACTTCTGCGTCTACTCGCCACGAAATTCCCTGTGACTTTCACGCACTTTCAGTCTGCTGGTCCAGAGTCAATGAATCAGTAGACACACACAAATGCATTACGGATAATTCCACATGAATCAGTGAGAGAGGTAGATAGATAGATAGATAGATAGATAGATAGATAGATAGATAGATAGATAGATAGATAGATAGATAGATAGATAGATAGATAGATAGATAGATAGATAGATATGTGGCGACCCACTTCATCGCGCACTCGAACCGGCTCACAAATAGCCCGCGCACCGGCATAAAGGCCAATCCCAAAAAGGCGCCAGGTCTGCTTCACCAACAAAGGTAAAAGCCTGTGAATACGTGTCCCCTACAACATCCGCGCCCGGGAAGGCGGGATCAGGGGGGCTTTAAAGCGAGGCAGCGAAGTTCGGATAAAATCTTCTTGAACTGCAGTTTACCGACT
>NW_026781021.1:0-17716 GCF_030144855.1 Hypanus sabinus
AACCAGGTCCCACACTTGCCCTTGTTGAATCCTACCCCTCTCAGAATATCAAAAGTTAATCGGGGAATGCCTAGGGTTTGTGGGGGTGTATGCCCCCCTTGGAAGTTGCCTAGGGTTTATGGGGGTGACTACCCCTCTTGGAATTTGCCTATTTATGGGGGTGTATGCCCCTTTTGGACTTTAGGATTAGGTTTAAGTGTAGGGCTGGTGGATCTATATGTTTAGCTGGCAAAGGTTAGTCTGCAGAATTTAAAGTCTGAGCTCCTAAGCCAGCTGCTTGTATAGGAAAATCGAAACCTCTCATTGTCATGTGCCAGGACACATCATCAGTAATGCACTCTCGGATCTTCGGGTGTTTCGAGCCTTTACATTAGACACCCTCCTCGAGCCGGCTCCGTCAAGTTGATCAAGCTTGCCGTGTGTATTACCCCTGGACCAGACAATGAAAGGCGACACCTCCCCTGAAATGGCTTAAACCAAGCCAATCACGCTTGGCGTATGTACTACCCCCTAGACCAGACAACGAAAGGCACAAAATTGTACAGGTCATACTACTTCTAAGGGTTTAATTCCAGGGCGGCCTAGCTCCTTGGGCCTCACTCAGGCCATGCGGAGAATCTGTAGGCCTACTTCTTAATTCCCTTAGGTAGTTGGGACTATTTTTCCAGAATTTTCATATAATGAAAGTTCTGGACTATTTTTAACCTGACCGTGGTTAAGAAGGAATCCCCAGGGACACTAACCAGAGTTACCCACTCGCCCACGTGGCAGGTATCGATCCACACAACCTCTCCTATCTTTGCCTTTCCACATCCTTAAGACAATAATGTAAGTAAGACAATAAATAAAAGAATAATGTTCCTACTGCTTATCTTGCGTCTGCGATTTCGACTCCAACCAATTGCCTTCAAAAAAGCGTGATTCCCGACCGGAAGGTCCAACTCGACTCTCGTCCGTCACTCGGGTCTTCTGTGGAGTCTCTAAACCCAGACAGTACTGCTATCCAGTTAAAACGTCCCTCACCTTCTTCCCCCCGCAGGGCCTCTTTTAACTAATGTGATACTAAAACCTAATTGTCCAACTGCTGCAAACCTGGCTGTTGCTAGGAGACCGGCTCACCTCAGCCCTTAAAGGTACATTAGCTGCTGATTGGTGAACCTCTCCATTCTTTTAACTATGAATTTTTGAACACCTAATAGGTGAAATAAAACATCTGGGTTTTCTTATTGGCCTTTCTGGGGCCGGGAGAATGAAGAGCGTGTCACTGATAGGTTAGGTTGAAATTATGCGGGCAGTGGGCTAAAAAGCCCTCTTGTGATTTCTGATCTCCTCACTTGAGATTCTGTTTCACATCACCCTGCCACTTTGATCTGGCCCACGCCTTCATTAACCAGGTCCCACACTTGCCCTTGTTGAATCCTACCCCTCTCAGAATATCAAAAGTTAATCGGGGAATGCCTAGGGTTTGTGGGGGTGTATGCCCCCCTTGGAAGTTGCCTAGGGTTTATGGGGGTGACTACCCCTCTTGGAATTTGCCTATTTATGGGGGTGTATGCCCCTTTTGGACTTTAGGATTAGGTTTAAGTGTAGGGCTGGTGGATCTATATATTTTTAGCTGGCAAAGGTTAGTCTGCAGAATTTAAAGTCTGAGCTCCTAAGCCAGCTGCTTGTATAGGAAAATCGAAACCTCTCATTATCATGTGCCAGGACACATCATCAGTAATGCACTCTCGGATCGTCGGGTGTTTCGAGCCTTTACATTAGACACCCTCCTCGAGCCGGCTCCGTCAAGTTGATCAAGCTTGCCGTGTGTATTACCCCTGGACCAGACAATGAAAGGCGACACCTCCCCTGAAATGGCTTAAACCAAGCCAATCACGCTTGGCGTATGTACTACCCCCTAGACCAGACAACGAAAGGCACAAAATTGTACAGGTCATACTACTTCTAAGGGTTTAATTCCAGGGCGGCCTAGCTCCTTGGGCCTCACTCAGGCCATGCGGAGAATCTGTAGGCCTACTTCTTAATTCCCTTAGGTAGTTGGGACTATTTTTCCAGAATTTTCACATAATGAAAGTTCTGGACTATTTTTAACCTGACCGTGGTTAAGAAGGAATCCCCAGGGACACTAACCAGAGTTACCCACTCGCCTACGTGGCAGGTATCGATCCACACAACCTCTCCTATCTTTGCCTTTCCACATCATTAAAACAATAATGTAAGTAAGACAATAAATAAAAGAATAATGTTCCTACTGCTTATCTTGCGTCTGCGATTTCGACTCCAACCAATTGCCTTCAAAAAAGCGTGATTCCCGACCGGAAGGTCCAACTCGACTCTCGTCCGTCACTCGGGTCTTCTGTGGAGTCTCTAAACCCAGACAGTACTGCTATCCAGTTAAAACGTCCCTCACCTTCTTCCCCCCGCAGGGCCTCTTTTAACTAATGTGATACTAAAACCTAATTGTCCACCTGCTGCAAACCTGGCTGTTGCTAGGAGACCGGCTCACCTCAGCCCTTAAAGGTACATTAGCTGCTGATTGGTGAACCTCTCCATTCTTTTAACTATGAATTTTTTAACACCTAATAGGTGAAATAAAACATCTGGGTTTTCTTATTGGCCTTTCTGGGGCCGGGAGAATGAAGAGCGTGTCACTGATAGGTTAGGTTGAAATTATGCGGGCAGTGGGCTAAAAAGCCCTCTTGTGATTTCTGATCTCCTCACTTGAGATTCTGTTTCACATCACCCTGCCACTTTGATCTGGCCCACGCCTTCATTAACCAGGTCCCACACTTGCCCTTGTTGAATCCTACCCCTCTCAGAATATCAAAAGTTAATCGGGGAATGCCTAGGGTTTGTGGGGGTGTATGCCCCCCTTGGAAGTTGCCTAGGGTTTATGGGGGTGACTACCCCTCTTGGAATTTGCCTATTTATGGGGGTGTATGCCCCTTTTGGACTTTAGGATTAGGTTTAAGTGTAGGGCTGGTGGATCTATATATTTTTAGCTGGCAAAGGTTAGTCTGCAGAATTTAAAGTCTGAGCTCCTAAGCCAGCTGCTTGTATAGGAAAATCGAAACCTCTCATTATCATGTGCCAGGACACATCATCAGTAATGCACTCTCGGATCGTCGGGTGTTTCGAGCCTTTACATTAGACACCCTCCTCGAGCCGGCTCCGTCAAGTTGATCAAGCTTGCCGTGTGTATTACCCCTGGACCAGACAATGAAAGGCGACACCTCCCCTGAAATGGCTTAAACCAAGCCAATCACGCTTGGCGTATGTACTACCCCCTAGACCAGACAACGAAAGGCACAAAATTGTACAGGTCATACTACTTCTAAGGGTTTAATTCCAGGGCGGCCTAGCTCCTTGGGCCTCACTCAGGCCATGCGGAGAATCTGTAGGCCTACTTCTTAATTCCCTTAGGTAGTTGGGACTATTTTTCCAGAATTTTCACATAATGAAAGTTCTGGACTATTTTTAACCTGACCGTGGTTAAGAAGGAATCCCCAGGGACACTAACCAGAGTTACCCACTCGCCTACGTGGCAGGTATCGATCCACACAACCTCTCCTATCTTTGCCTTTCCACATCATTAAAACAATAATGTAAGTAAGACAATAAATAAAAGAATAATGTTCCTACTGCTTATCTTGCGTCTGCGATTTCGACTCCAACCAATTGCCTTCAAAAAAGCGTGATTCCCGACCGGAAGGTCCAACTCGACTCTCGTCCGTCACTCGGGTCTTCTGTGGAGTCTCTAAACCCAGACAGTACTGCTATCCAGTTAAAACGTCCCTCACCTTCTTCCCCCCGCAGGGCCTCTTTTAACTAATGTGATACTAAAACCTAATTGTCCACCTGCTGCAAACCTGGCTGTTGCTAGGAGACCGGCTCACCTCAGCCCTTAAAGGTACATTAGCTGCTGATTGGTGAACCTCTCCATTCTTTTAACTATGAATTTTTTAACACCTAATAGGTGAAATAAAACATCTGGGTTTTCTTATTGGCCTTTCTGGGGCCGGGAGAATGAAGAGCGTGTCACTGATAGGTTAGGTTGAAATTATGCGGGCAGTGGGCTAAAAAGCCCTCTTGTGATTTCTGATCTCCTCACTTGAGATTCTGTTTCACATCACCCTGCCACTTTGATCTGGCCCACGCCTTCATTAACCAGGTCCCACACTTGCCCTTGTTGAATCCTACCCCTCTCAGAATATCAAAAGTTAATCGGGGAATGCCTAGGGTTTGTGGGGGTGTATGCCCCCCTTGGAAGTTGCCTAGGGTTTATGGGGGTGACTACCCCTCTTGGAATTTGCCTATTTATGGGGGTGTATGCCCCTTTTGGACTTTAGGATTAGGTTTAAGTGTAGGGCTGGTGGATCTATATATTTTTAGCTGGCAAAGGTTAGTCTGCAGAATTTAAAGTCTGAGCTCCTAAGCCAGCTGCTTGTATAGGAAAATCGAAACCTCTCATTATCATGTGCCAGGACACATCATCAGTAATGCACTCTCGGATCGTCGGGTGTTTCGAGCCTTTACATTAGACACCCTCCTCGAGCCGGCTCCGTCAAGTTGATCAAGCTTGCCGTGTGTATTACCCCTGGACCAGACAATGAAAGGCGACACCTCCCCTGAAATGGCTTAAACCAAGCCAATCACGCTTGGCGTATGTACTACCCCCTAGACCAGACAACGAAAGGCACAAAATTGTACAGGTCATACTACTTCTAAGGGTTTAATTCCAGGGCGGCCTAGCTCCTTGGGCCTCACTCAGGCCATGCGGAGAATCTGTAGGCCTACTTCTTAATTCCCTTAGGTAGTTGGGACTATTTTTCCAGAATTTTCACATAATGAAAGTTCTGGACTATTTTTAACCTGACCGTGGTTAAGAAGGAATCCCCAGGGACACTAACCAGAGTTACCCACTCGCCTACGTGGCAGGTATCGATCCACACAACCTCTCCTATCTTTGCCTTTCCACATCATTAAAACAATAATGTAAGTAAGACAATAAATAAAAGAATAATGTTCCTACTGCTTATCTTGCGTCTGCGATTTCGACTCCAACCAATTGCCTTCAAAAAAGCGTGATTCCCGACCGGAAGGTCCAACTCGACTCTCGTCCGTCACTCGGGTCTTCTGTGGAGTCTCTAAACCCAGACAGTACTGCTATCCAGTTAAAACGTCCCTCACCTTCTTCCCCCCGCAGGGCCTCTTTTAACTAATGTGATACTAAAACCTAATTGTCCACCTGCTGCAAACCTGGCTGTTGCTAGGAGACCGGCTCACCTCAGCCCTTAAAGGTACATTAGCTGCTGATTGGTGAACCTCTCCATTCTTTTAACTATGAATTTTTTAACACCTAATAGGTGAAATAAAACATCTGGGTTTTCTTATTGGCCTTTCTGGGGCCGGGAGAATGAAGAGCGTGTCACTGATAGGTTAGGTTGAAATTATGCGGGCAGTGGGCTAAAAAGCCCTCTTGTGATTTCTGATCTCCTCACTTGAGATTCTGTTTCACATCACCCTGCCACTTTGATCTGGCCCACGCCTTCATTAACCAGGTCCCACACTTGCCCTTGTTGAATCCTACCCCTCTCAGAATATCAAAAGTTAATCGGGGAATGCCTAGGGTTTGTGGGGGTGTATGCCCCCCTTGGAAGTTGCCTAGGGTTTATGGGGGTGACTACCCCTCTTGGAATTTGCCTATTTATGGGGGTGTATGCCCCTTTTGGACTTTAGGATTAGGTTTAAGTGTAGGGCTGGTGGATCTATATATTTTTAGCTGGCAAAGGTTAGTCTGCAGAATTTAAAGTCTGAGCTCCTAAGCCAGCTGCTTGTATAGGAAAATCGAAACCTCTCATTATCATGTGCCAGGACACATCATCAGTAATGCACTCTCGGATCGTCGGGTGTTTCGAGCCTTTACATTAGACACCCTCCTCGAGCCGGCTCCGTCAAGTTGATCAAGCTTGCCGTGTGTATTACCCCTGGACCAGACAATGAAAGGCGACACCTCCCCTGAAATGGCTTAAACCAAGCCAATCACGCTTGGCGTATGTACTACCCCCTAGACCAGACAACGAAAGGCACAAAATTGTACAGGTCATACTACTTCTAAGGGTTTAATTCCAGGGCGGCCTAGCTCCTTGGGCCTCACTCAGGCCATGCGGAGAATCTGTAGGCCTACTTCTTAATTCCCTTAGGTAGTTGGGACTATTTTTCCAGAATTTTCACATAATGAAAGTTCTGGACTATTTTTAACCTGACCGTGGTTAAGAAGGAATCCCCAGGGACACTAACCAGAGTTACCCACTCGCCTACGTGGCAGGTATCGATCCACACAACCTCTCCTATCTTTGCCTTTCCACATCATTAAAACAATAATGTAAGTAAGACAATAAATAAAAGAATAATGTTCCTACTGCTTATCTTGCGTCTGCGATTTCGACTCCAACCAATTGCCTTCAAAAAAGCGTGATTCCCGACCGGAAGGTCCAACTCGACTCTCGTCCGTCACTCGGGTCTTCTGTGGAGTCTCTAAACCCAGACAGTACTGCTATCCAGTTAAAACGTCCCTCACCTTCTTCCCCCCGCAGGGCCTCTTTTAACTAATGTGATACTAAAACCTAATTGTCCACCTGCTGCAAACCTGGCTGTTGCTAGGAGACCGGCTCACCTCAGCCCTTAAAGGTACATTAGCTGCTGATTGGTGAACCTCTCCATTCTTTTAACTATGAATTTTTTAACACCTAATAGGTGAAATAAAACATCTGGGTTTTCTTATTGGCCTTTCTGGGGCCGGGAGAATGAAGAGCGTGTCACTGATAGGTTAGGTTGAAATTATGCGGGCAGTGGGCTAAAAAGCCCTCTTGTGATTTCTGATCTCCTCACTTGAGATTCTGTTTCACATCACCCTGCCACTTTGATCTGGCCCACGCCTTCATTAACCAGGTCCCACACTTGCCCTTGTTGAATCCTACCCCTCTCAGAATATCAAAAGTTAATCGGGGAATGCCTAGGGTTTGTGGGGGTGTATGCCCCCCTTGGAAGTTGCCTAGGGTTTATGGGGGTGACTACCCCTCTTGGAATTTGCCTATTTATGGGGGTGTATGCCCCTTTTGGACTTTAGGATTAGGTTTAAGTGTAGGGCTGGTGGATCTATATATTTTTAGCTGGCAAAGGTTAGTCTGCAGAATTTAAAGTCTGAGCTCCTAAGCCAGCTGCTTGTATAGGAAAATCGAAACCTCTCATTATCATGTGCCAGGACACATCATCAGTAATGCACTCTCGGATCGTCGGGTGTTTCGAGCCTTTACATTAGACACCCTCCTCGAGCCGGCTCCGTCAAGTTGATCAAGCTTGCCGTGTGTATTACCCCTGGACCAGACAATGAAAGGCGACACCTCCCCTGAAATGGCTTAAACCAAGCCAATCACGCTTGGCGTATGTACTACCCCCTAGACCAGACAACGAAAGGCACAAAATTGTACAGGTCATACTACTTCTAAGGGTTTAATTCCAGGGCGGCCTAGCTCCTTGGGCCTCACTCAGGCCATGCGGAGAATCTGTAGGCCTACTTCTTAATTCCCTTAGGTAGTTGGGACTATTTTTCCAGAATTTTCACATAATGAAAGTTCTGGACTATTTTTAACCTGACCGTGGTTAAGAAGGAATCCCCAGGGACACTAACCAGAGTTACCCACTCGCCTACGTGGCAGGTATCGATCCACACAACCTCTCCTATCTTTGCCTTTCCACATCATTAAAACAATAATGTAAGTAAGACAATAAATAAAAGAATAATGTTCCTACTGCTTATCTTGCGTCTGCGATTTCGACTCCAACCAATTGCCTTCAAAAAAGCGTGATTCCCGACCGGAAGGTCCAACTCGACTCTCGTCCGTCACTCGGGTCTTCTGTGGAGTCTCTAAACCCAGACAGTACTGCTATCCAGTTAAAACGTCCCTCACCTTCTTCCCCCCGCAGGGCCTCTTTTAACTAATGTGATACTAAAACCTAATTGTCCACCTGCTGCAAACCTGGCTGTTGCTAGGAGACCGGCTCACCTCAGCCCTTAAAGGTACATTAGCTGCTGATTGGTGAACCTCTCCATTCTTTTAACTATGAATTTTTTAACACCTAATAGGTGAAATAAAACATCTGGGTTTTCTTATTGGCCTTTCTGGGGCCGGGAGAATGAAGAGCGTGTCACTGATAGGTTAGGTTGAAATTATGCGGGCAGTGGGCTAAAAAGCCCTCTTGTGATTTCTGATCTCCTCACTTGAGATTCTGTTTCACATCACCCTGCCACTTTGATCTGGCCCACGCCTTCATTAACCAGGTCCCACACTTGCCCTTGTTGAATCCTACCCCTCTCAGAATATCAAAAGTTAATCGGGGAATGCCTAGGGTTTGTGGGGGTGTATGCCCCCCTTGGAAGTTGCCTAGGGTTTATGGGGGTGACTACCCCTCTTGGAATTTGCCTATTTATGGGGGTGTATGCCCCTTTTGGACTTTAGGATTAGGTTTAAGTGTAGGGCTGGTGGATCTATATATTTTTAGCTGGCAAAGGTTAGTCTGCAGAATTTAAAGTCTGAGCTCCTAAGCCAGCTGCTTGTATAGGAAAATCGAAACCTCTCATTATCATGTGCCAGGACACATCATCAGTAATGCACTCTCGGATCGTCGGGTGTTTCGAGCCTTTACATTAGACACCCTCCTCGAGCCGGCTCCGTCAAGTTGATCAAGCTTGCCGTGTGTATTACCCCTGGACCAGACAATGAAAGGCGACACCTCCCCTGAAATGGCTTAAACCAAGCCAATCACGCTTGGCGTATGTACTACCCCCTAGACCAGACAACGAAAGGCACAAAATTGTACAGGTCATACTACTTCTAAGGGTTTAATTCCAGGGCGGCCTAGCTCCTTGGGCCTCACTCAGGCCATGCGGAGAATCTGTAGGCCTACTTCTTAATTCCCTTAGGTAGTTGGGACTATTTTTCCAGAATTTTCACATAATGAAAGTTCTGGACTATTTTTAACCTGACCGTGGTTAAGAAGGAATCCCCAGGGACACTAACCAGAGTTACCCACTCGCCTACGTGGCAGGTATCGATCCACACAACCTCTCCTATCTTTGCCTTTCCACATCATTAAAACAATAATGTAAGTAAGACAATAAATAAAAGAATAATGTTCCTACTGCTTATCTTGCGTCTGCGATTTCGACTCCAACCAATTGCCTTCAAAAAAGCGTGATTCCCGACCGGAAGGTCCAACTCGACTCTCGTCCGTCACTCGGGTCTTCTGTGGAGTCTCTAAACCCAGACAGTACTGCTATCCAGTTAAAACGTCCCTCACCTTCTTCCCCCCGCAGGGCCTCTTTTAACTAATGTGATACTAAAACCTAATTGTCCACCTGCTGCAAACCTGGCTGTTGCTAGGAGACCGGCTCACCTCAGCCCTTAAAGGTACATTAGCTGCTGATTGGTGAACCTCTCCATTCTTTTAACTATGAATTTTTTAACACCTAATAGGTGAAATAAAACATCTGGGTTTTCTTATTGGCCTTTCTGGGGCCGGGAGAATGAAGAGCGTGTCACTGATAGGTTAGGTTGAAATTATGCGGGCAGTGGGCTAAAAAGCCCTCTTGTGATTTCTGATCTCCTCACTTGAGATTCTGTTTCACATCACCCTGCCACTTTGATCTGGCCCACGCCTTCATTAACCAGGTCCCACACTTGCCCTTGTTGAATCCTACCCCTCTCAGAATATCAAAAGTTAATCGGGGAATGCCTAGGGTTTGTGGGGGTGTATGCCCCCCTTGGAAGTTGCCTAGGGTTTATGGGGGTGACTACCCCTCTTGGAATTTGCCTATTTATGGGGGTGTATGCCCCTTTTGGACTTTAGGATTAGGTTTAAGTGTAGGGCTGGTGGATCTATATATTTTTAGCTGGCAAAGGTTAGTCTGCAGAATTTAAAGTCTGAGCTCCTAAGCCAGCTGCTTGTATAGGAAAATCGAAACCTCTCATTATCATGTGCCAGGACACATCATCAGTAATGCACTCTCGGATCGTCGGGTGTTTCGAGCCTTTACATTAGACACCCTCCTCGAGCCGGCTCCGTCAAGTTGATCAAGCTTGCCGTGTGTATTACCCCTGGACCAGACAATGAAAGGCGACACCTCCCCTGAAATGGCTTAAACCAAGCCAATCACGCTTGGCGTATGTACTACCCCCTAGACCAGACAACGAAAGGCACAAAATTGTACAGGTCATACTACTTCTAAGGGTTTAATTCCAGGGCGGCCTAGCTCCTTGGGCCTCACTCAGGCCATGCGGAGAATCTGTAGGCCTACTTCTTAATTCCCTTAGGTAGTTGGGACTATTTTTCCAGAATTTTCACATAATGAAAGTTCTGGACTATTTTTAACCTGACCGTGGTTAAGAAGGAATCCCCAGGGACACTAACCAGAGTTACCCACTCGCCTACGTGGCAGGTATCGATCCACACAACCTCTCCTATCTTTGCCTTTCCACATCATTAAAACAATAATGTAAGTAAGACAATAAATAAAAGAATAATGTTCCTACTGCTTATCTTGCGTCTGCGATTTCGACTCCAACCAATTGCCTTCAAAAAAGCGTGATTCCCGACCGGAAGGTCCAACTCGACTCTCGTCCGTCACTCGGGTCTTCTGTGGAGTCTCTAAACCCAGACAGTACTGCTATCCAGTTAAAACGTCCCTCACCTTCTTCCCCCCGCAGGGCCTCTTTTAACTAATGTGATACTAAAACCTAATTGTCCACCTGCTGCAAACCTGGCTGTTGCTAGGAGACCGGCTCACCTCAGCCCTTAAAGGTACATTAGCTGCTGATTGGTGAACCTCTCCATTCTTTTAACTATGAATTTTTTAACACCTAATAGGTGAAATAAAACATCTGGGTTTTCTTATTGGCCTTTCTGGGGCCGGGAGAATGAAGAGCGTGTCACTGATAGGTTAGGTTGAAATTATGCGGGCAGTGGGCTAAAAAGCCCTCTTGTGATTTCTGATCTCCTCACTTGAGATTCTGTTTCACATCACCCTGCCACTTTGATCTGGCCCACGCCTTCATTAACCAGGTCCCACACTTGCCCTTGTTGAATCCTACCCCTCTCAGAATATCAAAAGTTAATCGGGGAATGCCTAGGGTTTGTGGGGGTGTATGCCCCCCTTGGAAGTTGCCTAGGGTTTATGGGGGTGACTACCCCTCTTGGAATTTGCCTATTTATGGGGGTGTATGCCCCTTTTGGACTTTAGGATTAGGTTTAAGTGTAGGGCTGGTGGATCTATATATTTTTAGCTGGCAAAGGTTAGTCTGCAGAATTTAAAGTCTGAGCTCCTAAGCCAGCTGCTTGTATAGGAAAATCGAAACCTCTCATTATCATGTGCCAGGACACATCATCAGTAATGCACTCTCGGATCGTCGGGTGTTTCGAGCCTTTACATTAGACACCCTCCTCGAGCCGGCTCCGTCAAGTTGATCAAGCTTGCCGTGTGTATTACCCCTGGACCAGACAATGAAAGGCGACACCTCCCCTGAAATGGCTTAAACCAAGCCAATCACGCTTGGCGTATGTACTACCCCCTAGACCAGACAACGAAAGGCACAAAATTGTACAGGTCATACTACTTCTAAGGGTTTAATTCCAGGGCGGCCTAGCTCCTTGGGCCTCACTCAGGCCATGCGGAGAATCTGTAGGCCTACTTCTTAATTCCCTTAGGTAGTTGGGACTATTTTTCCAGAATTTTCACATAATGAAAGTTCTGGACTATTTTTAACCTGACCGTGGTTAAGAAGGAATCCCCAGGGACACTAACCAGAGTTACCCACTCGCCTACGTGGCAGGTATCGATCCACACAACCTCTCCTATCTTTGCCTTTCCACATCATTAAAACAATAATGTAAGTAAGACAATAAATAAAAGAATAATGTTCCTACTGCTTATCTTGCGTCTGCGATTTCGACTCCAACCAATTGCCTTCAAAAAAGCGTGATTCCCGACCGGAAGGTCCAACTCGACTCTCGTCCGTCACTCGGGTCTTCTGTGGAGTCTCTAAACCCAGACAGTACTGCTATCCAGTTAAAACGTCCCTCACCTTCTTCCCCCCGCAGGGCCTCTTTTAACTAATGTGATACTAAAACCTAATTGTCCACCTGCTGCAAACCTGGCTGTTGCTAGGAGACCGGCTCACCTCAGCCCTTAAAGGTACATTAGCTGCTGATTGGTGAACCTCTCCATTCTTTTAACTATGAATTTTTTAACACCTAATAGGTGAAATAAAACATCTGGGTTTTCTTATTGGCCTTTCTGGGGCCGGGAGAATGAAGAGCGTGTCACTGATAGGTTAGGTTGAAATTATGCGGGCAGTGGGCTAAAAAGCCCTCTTGTGATTTCTGATCTCCTCACTTGAGATTCTGTTTCACATCACCCTGCCACTTTGATCTGGCCCACGCCTTCATTAACCAGGTCCCACACTTGCCCTTGTTGAATCCTACCCCTCTCAGAATATCAAAAGTTAATCGGGGAATGCCTAGGGTTTGTGGGGGTGTATGCCCCCCTTGGAAGTTGCCTAGGGTTTATGGGGGTGACTACCCCTCTTGGAATTTGCCTATTTATGGGGGTGTATGCCCCTTTTGGACTTTAGGATTAGGTTTAAGTGTAGGGCTGGTGGATCTATATATTTTTAGCTGGCAAAGGTTAGTCTGCAGAATTTAAAGTCTGAGCTCCTAAGCCAGCTGCTTGTATAGGAAAATCGAAACCTCTCATTATCATGTGCCAGGACACATCATCAGTAATGCACTCTCGGATCGTCGGGTGTTTCGAGCCTTTACATTAGACACCCTCCTCGAGCCGGCTCCGTCAAGTTGATCAAGCTTGCCGTGTGTATTACCCCTGGACCAGACAATGAAAGGCGACACCTCCCCTGAAATGGCTTAAACCAAGCCAATCACGCTTGGCGTATGTACTACCCCCTAGACCAGACAACGAAAGGCACAAAATTGTACAGGTCATACTACTTCTAAGGGTTTAATTCCAGGGCGGCCTAGCTCCTTGGGCCTCACTCAGGCCATGCGGAGAATCTGTAGGCCTACTTCTTAATTCCCTTAGGTAGTTGGGACTATTTTTCCAGAATTTTCACATAATGAAAGTTCTGGACTATTTTTAACCTGACCGTGGTTAAGAAGGAATCCCCAGGGACACTAACCAGAGTTACCCACTCGCCTACGTGGCAGGTATCGATCCACACAACCTCTCCTATCTTTGCCTTTCCACATCATTAAAACAATAATGTAAGTAAGACAATAAATAAAAGAATAATGTTCCTACTGCTTATCTTGCGTCTGCGATTTCGACTCCAACCAATTGCCTTCAAAAAAGCGTGATTCCCGACCGGAAGGTCCAACTCGACTCTCGTCCGTCACTCGGGTCTTCTGTGGAGTCTCTAAACCCAGACAGTACTGCTATCCAGTTAAAACGTCCCTCACCTTCTTCCCCCCGCAGGGCCTCTTTTAACTAATGTGATACTAAAACCTAATTGTCCACCTGCTGCAAACCTGGCTGTTGCTAGGAGACCGGCTCACCTCAGCCCTTAAAGGTACATTAGCTGCTGATTGGTGAACCTCTCCATTCTTTTAACTATGAATTTTTTAACACCTAATAGGTGAAATAAAACATCTGGGTTTTCTTATTGGCCTTTCTGGGGCCGGGAGAATGAAGAGCGTGTCACTGATAGGTTAGGTTGAAATTATGCGGGCAGTGGGCTAAAAAGCCCTCTTGTGATTTCTGATCTCCTCACTTGAGATTCTGTTTCACATCACCCTGCCACTTTGATCTGGCCCACGCCTTCATTAACCAGGTCCCACACTTGCCCTTGTTGAATCCTACCCCTCTCAGAATATCAAAAGTTAATCGGGGAATGCCTAGGGTTTGTGGGGGTGTATGCCCCCCTTGGAAGTTGCCTAGGGTTTATGGGGGTGACTACCCCTCTTGGAATTTGCCTATTTATGGGGGTGTATGCCCCTTTTGGACTTTAGGATTAGGTTTAAGTGTAGGGCTGGTGGATCTATATATTTTTAGCTGGCAAAGGTTAGTCTGCAGAATTTAAAGTCTGAGCTCCTAAGCCAGCTGCTTGTATAGGAAAATCGAAACCTCTCATTATCATGTGCCAGGACACATCATCAGTAATGCACTCTCGGATCGTCGGGTGTTTCGAGCCTTTACATTAGACACCCTCCTCGAGCCGGCTCCGTCAAGTTGATCAAGCTTGCCGTGTGTATTACCCCTGGACCAGACAATGAAAGGCGACACCTCCCCTGAAATGGCTTAAACCAAGCCAATCACGCTTGGCGTATGTACTACCCCCTAGACCAGACAACGAAAGGCACAAAATTGTACAGGTCATACTACTTCTAAGGGTTTAATTCCAGGGCGGCCTAGCTCCTTGGGCCTCACTCAGGCCATGCGGAGAATCTGTAGGCCTACTTCTTAATTCCCTTAGGTAGTTGGGACTATTTTTCCAGAATTTTCACATAATGAAAGTTCTGGACTATTTTTAACCTGACCGTGGTTAAGAAGGAATCCCCAGGGACACTAACCAGAGTTACCCACTCGCCTACGTGGCAGGTATCGATCCACACAACCTCTCCTATCTTTGCCTTTCCACATCATTAAAACAATAATGTAAGTAAGACAATAAATAAAAGAATAATGTTCCTACTGCTTATCTTGCGTCTGCGATTTCGACTCCAACCAATTGCCTTCAAAAAAGCGTGATTCCCGACCGGAAGGTCCAACTCGACTCTCGTCCGTCACTCGGGTCTTCTGTGGAGTCTCTAAACCCAGACAGTACTGCTATCCAGTTAAAACGTCCCTCACCTTCTTCCCCCCGCAGGGCCTCTTTTAACTAATGTGATACTAAAACCTAATTGTCCACCTGCTGCAAACCTGGCTGTTGCTAGGAGACCGGCTCACCTCAGCCCTTAAAGGTACATTAGCTGCTGATTGGTGAACCTCTCCATTCTTTTAACTATGAATTTTTTAACACCTAATAGGTGAAATAAAACATCTGGGTTTTCTTATTGGCCTTTCTGGGGCCGGGAGAATGAAGAGCGTGTCACTGATAGGTTAGGTTGAAATTATGCGGGCAGTGGGCTAAAAAGCCCTCTTGTGATTTCTGATCTCCCCACTTGAGATTCTGTTTCACATCACCCTGCCACTTTGATCTGGCCCACGCCTTCATTAACCAGGTCCCACACTTGCCCTTGTTGAATCCTACCCCTCTCAGAATATCAAAAGTTAATCGGGGAATGCCTAGGGTTTGTGGGGGTGTATGCCCCCCTTGGAAGTTGCCTAGGGTTTATGGGGGTGACTACCCCTCTTGGAATTTGCCTATTTATGGGGGTGTATGCCCCTTTTGGACTTTAGGATTAGGTTTAAGTGTAGGGCTGGTGGATCTATATGTTTAGCTGGCAAAGGTTAGTCTGCAGAATTTAAAGTCTGAGCTCCTAAGCCAGCTGCTTGTATAGGAAAATCGAAACCTCTCATTATCATGTGCCAGGACACATCATCAGTAATGCACTCTCGGATCTTCGGGTGTTTCGAGCCTTTACATTAGACACCCTCCTCGAGCCGGCTCCGTCAAGTTGATCAAGCTTGCCGTGTGTATTACCCCTGGACCAGACAATGAAAGGCGACACCTCCCCTGAAATGGCTTAAACCAAGCCAATCACGCTTGGCGTATGTACTACCCCCTAGACCAGACAACGAAAGGCACAAAATTGTACAGGTCATACTACTTCTAAGGGTTTAATTCCAGGGCGGCCTAGCTCCTTGGGCCTCATTCAGGCCATGCGGAGAATCTGTAGGCCTACTTCTTAATTCCCTTTAGTAGTTGGGACTATTTTTCCAGAATTTTCACATAATGAAAGTTCTGGACTATTTTTAACCTGACCGTGGTTAAGAAGGAATCCCCAGGGACACTAACCAGAGTTACCCACTCGCCCACGTGGCAGGTATCGATCCACACAACCTCTCCTATCCTTGCCTTTCCACATCATTAAGACAATAATGTAAGTAAGACAATAAATAAAAGAATAATGTTCCTACTGCTTATCTTGCGTCTGCGATTTCGACTCCAACCAATTGCCTTCAAAAAAGCGTGATTCCCGACCGGAAGGTCCAACTCGACTCTCGTCCGTCACTCGGGTCTTCTGTGGAGTCTCTAAACCCAGACAGTACTACTATCCAGTTAAAACGTCCCTCACCTTCTTCCCCCCGCAGGGCCTCTTTTAACTAATGTGATACTAAAACCTAATTGTCCACCTACTGCAAACCTGGCTGTTGCTAGGAGACCGGCTCACCTCAGCCCTTAAAGGTACATTAGCTGCTAATTGGTGAACCTCTCCATTCTTTTAACTATGAATTTTTTAACACCCGATAGGTGAAATAAAATATCTGGGTTTTCTTATTGGCCTTTCTGGGGCCGGGAGAATGAAGAGCGTGTCACTGATAGGTTAGGTTGAAATTATGCGGGCAGTGGGCTAAAAAGCCCTCTTGTGATTTCTGATCTCCCCACTTGAGATTCTGTTTCACATCACCCTGCCACTTTGATCTGGCCCACGCCTTCATTAACCAGGTCCCACACTTGCCCTTGTTGAATCCTACCCCTCTCAGAATATCAAAAGTTAATCGGGGAATGCCTAGGGTTTGTGGGGGTGTATGCCCCCCTTGGAAGTTGCCTAGGGTTTATGGGGGTGACTACCCCTCTTGGAATTTGCCTATTTATGGGGGTGTATGCCCCTTTTGGACTTTAGGATTAGGTTTAAGTGTAGGGCTGGTGGATCTATATGTTTAGCTGGCAAAGGTTAGTCTGCAGAATTTAAAGTCTGAGCTCCTAAGCCAGCTGCTTGTATAGGAAAATCGAAACCTCTCATTATCATGTGCCAGGACACATCATCAGTAATGCACTCTCGGATCTTCGGGTGTTTCGAGCCTTTACATTAGACACCCTCCTCGAGCCGGCTCCGTCAAGTTGATCAAGCTTGCCGTGTGTATTACCCCTGGACCAGACAATGAAAGGCGACACCTCCCCTGAAATGGCTTAAACCAAGCCAATCACGCTTGGCGTATGTACTACCCCCTAGACCAGACAACGAAAGGCACAAAATTGTACAGGTCATACTACTTCTAAGGGTTTAATTCCAGGGCGGCCTAGCTCCTTGGGCCTCATTCAGGCCATGCGGAGAATCTGTAGGCCTACTTCTTAATTCCCTTTAGTAGTTGGGACTATTTTTCCAGAATTTTCACATAATGAAAGTTCTGGACTATTTTTAACCTGACCGTGGTTAAGAAGGAATCCCCAGGGACACTAACCAGAGTTACCCACTCGCCCACGTGGCAGGTATCGATCCACACAACCTCTCCTATCCTTGCCTTTCCACATCATTAAGACAATAATGTAAGTAAGACAATAAATAAAAGAATAATGTTCCTACTGCTTATCTTGCGTCTGCGATTTCGACTCCAACCAATTGCCTTCAAAAAAGCGTGATTCCCGACCGGAAGGTCCAACTCGACTCTCGTCCGTCACTCGGGTCTTCTGTGGAGTCTCTAAACCCAGACAGTACTGCTATCCAGTTAAAACGTCCCTCACCTTCTTCCCCCCGCAGG
>NW_026781022.1:0-17643 GCF_030144855.1 Hypanus sabinus
TGTATAATTTTCTAAGGTGTCCTTGAACGGGTCATAAAAATATCTGATTAGTTCTATTGAAATACCTAAAGAAAGCAATATGAAGGTCTTCACAAGGTTAACAGAAAATGTAAATGCATGTTAGTGCCTGAGAATTGGTTTCTGGATGTCTTTGTGTGCAAGATGTCCCTTTTATATAGCAATTCCACAAAACGCTTTTAAATGTCACATTTTGAATATATTTGATTGTTATTTTGGCTGGAATTTGACAACTCAGCTGCATTTATTAATCTGGTTCTTAGTCCATACCGAATATAATGATTGAATAATATTTTTGGTGCCAGTACTGTATATTTGACCATATGTGGGGTGTCCTTTAGGGTGCTTCACTGTAATACATGGTTCTTTTCCAAGGTCAAAGAGCAATTTCTGGGACAACAGAGGTAAAACTAACTGTGAATAGAACTTATATTCAATGACTGATCTTGGTTCATTTAATTACTAATTGTGGTTCTTCAACTTTGAAATCTGTTAATTGTGGTTTGTTGCATATGCTAAACGTTTCTTCCCTTAACTAAGGGTTC
Organism: Hypanus sabinus; assembly: GCF_030144855.1. NCBI lineage: Eukaryota > Metazoa > Chordata > Chondrichthyes > Myliobatiformes > Dasyatidae > Hypanus > Hypanus sabinus. Next base: position 564 of record NW_026781022.1, read on the forward strand.
ACACCCAGAAGTTCTGTGGGTTCAACAATTACTCTAATCTCCTTAACCTTCATCCCATGTGAAAACTGTTTCTGTCTGATTTGAAATATTGAGTCTTGTTTCATTTGATCCTTTCTTTCAGCAGTGATTATTCAGAAATTTGCTCAGATCTCGAGACATGAAGTATGAGCAGCCTCTCTGGAATCCTACTGGCTGTTGACTTCCATTCTAGGTTGGGGTTTGCACATCCTCCCTGTGCCTGTACGGGTTTTCTCCACAAGCTCCACTGCACCCTCCCCGCCTCCCGATATTCATATTTTCTCCCACATCACACAGAAAGTTGGTTGCTAGGTTAATTGGCTATAAGACCTCTGTATTTCAATATTGTTCTAAACCTAGAAGACAGCAAGATACACAGACATATTACAGGAATCACCCTTTCTCTCTCTTTTCTCTCTCTCTTTCTCTTCTTCTCCGTCTCTCCCTTCCTACCCCACCACACTCTACCTTTCTCCCCATCTCTCCTCTCTCTCATCTCCAATATCTCTTTCTCCTCTCTCTCCTCTTCTTTCCTCTCTCACTCTCCCTCCCATTCTCTCTCTCTCTCTCCCCCTTTCCCTCTTTCTCGCTTTATCTCCCTGATGCACCATCAATAACTCTGAGACGTGGGTTAAGGTATTTTATTGGCTGGAAGAAAGCACAAGCAGCAAGTGACCATCACACAACATCCTGGAGACTGAGGAAGGGTCTGAGTCTCCAATCGCCTTTATACAGGGGTCTGTGGGAGGAGCCACGGGAGCAGTCAGCGGGGGGGGCGTGTGTAGACAGATATGTGTAGTTCACCACACTCCCACTCTCTCCCCTAGCCGTCTCTCTCTCCCTTCTCTCTCTCTCCTTCTATCTCTCTCCCCCTCTCTTTTCCCCCACCTTCTCAACTCCCTCTCCCTTCCTTTCCCTCTCTCCCTCTTTCCTCTCTTTTCTCACCACTCTTCTCTCTCTCTCCTCTGCCCCTCTCGCTCCTCTCCCCCTCTCTCCCTCTTACTCATTTCTTTCTCACATCCTCTCAGCTTTCTTCCCTACATCCAAGAGAAGGTGATGTGCACATGTGTGAGAGAAAGATGAAATAATTCACAGTTGCACAGAACAAAGTTACAGCGAAGATTCCATACTGCTGACCTGCAAACTTCTTTCCACAGTGGAGCTGTGTACCAGACACAAAGCTTGACAAAATTGACTTATGGATGATGGCATCAAGCATTGCAACAGCTATCAAGGTATAAGAAAGAGATGTTAATAGTAAATTAGCATTCAGACTATTGTACAATCTAGTTGTGAAAAATGTATTGATTCTAAACTGGGGAACTATTGTTTATTATAGCATAAAACTGAATCGGGTTCGAGTCATACAGTCATACAGCACAGAAACATAGAAACATAGAAAGTACGTGCAGGAGTAGGCCATTCAGCCTTTCGAGTCTGCACTGCCATTTAGTATGATCATGGCTGATCATCCAACCCTGTACCTGCTTTCTCTCCATACCCCCGATACCTTTAGCCACAAGAGCCATATCTAGCTTCCTCTTAAATATAGCCAATGAACTGGCCTCAACTGTTTCCTGTGGCAGAGAATTCCACAGATTCACCACTCTCTGTGTGAAGAAGTTTTTCCTCATCTCGGTCCTAAAAGGCTTCTCCTTTATCCTTAAACTGTGACCCCTCATTCTGGACTTCCCCAACATCGGAAACAATCTTCCTGCATCTAGCCTGTCCAATCCCTTTAGAATTTTATACATTTCAGTAAGATCCCCCCTCAATCTTCTAAATTCCAGTGAGTATAAGCCTAGTCAATCCAGTTTTTCTTCATATGAAAGTTCTGCCATCCCAGGAATCAATCTGGTGAACCTTCTTTGTACTCCCTCAATGGCAAAAATGTCTTTCCTCAGATTAGGGGACCAAAACTGCACACAATACTCTAGGTGTGGTCTCACCAAGGCCTTGTACAACTGCAGTAGAACCTCCCTGCTCCTGTACTCAAATCCTTTTTCTATGAATGCCAACATACCATTTGCCTTTTTCACCGCCTGCTGTACCTGCATGCCCACCTTCAATGACTGGTGTACAATGACACCCAGATCTTGTTGCACCTCCCCTTTTCCTAATCGGCCACCATTCAGATAATAATGTTTTCCTATTCTTGCAACCAAAGTGGATAACCTCACAATTATCCACATTAAATTGCATCTGCCATGAATTTACCCACTCACCTAACCTATCCAAGTCACCCTGCATCCTCTTAGCATCCTCCTCACAACTAACACCGCCACCCAGCTTCGTGTCATCTGCAAACCTGGAGATGCTGCATTTAATTCCTTTGTCTAAATCATTAATATATATTGTAACAACTTGGGTCCCAGCACTGAGCCTTGCGATACCGCACTAGTCACTGCCTGCCATTCTGAAATGGTCCCGTTTACTCCCACTTTTTGCTTCCTGTCTGCCAACCAATTCTCTATCGACATCAATACCATACCCCCAATACCATGTGTAAACAGGCCCTCAGACGCAAGTGTTCCATGTTGGCCAAGATTCCCAACAAAGCTGCATTCATTTCCCCATGTTTGGCCCAGTTCCCTCTAAACCTGGGGTCCATGGACCCCTTACTTAATGGTATTGCTCCATGGTGTAAAAAATATTGGGAATCTCTCCAAGTACCTGTCACAGTTCTAGTGCTGTGACATCTAGGCTTAAGTTTAAGGGTTCCATAGAAATTTTAAAATTTGATGAATGTTCCAAAGTACAATCTGTGAGAGATCAGATTAGGTTAAAAAAGGTAATGTTTATTTAAAGCCTAATAGGTTTAACATTAGTTTGGGAGGTTTTTTTTGCATGTGTGTGGCTTGTTTTAATGATTTGCCTTGAATATCCAGGAATTGAGTTTGATCTTTCCATGAGTCCCTGTGTATTCTTTGAATGGTGTAGTACGAAGGAAACAAAAGCACAATGTAGTGGGTGGGGGACATGGAAGAATTCCACACGAAGTAGCTGTACCCACATGGCTTTTGGTTTTCCCACACGTATCACTCATCCCCAGCTGGCCTCAGGGGACTCGAATTAAATGTCATTAGGGATCAAGTATCTACCAATTAGAACTAGAAAGAGAGCAGAAAATGTTACAGGTCCTGGCCAGGTAATGTGGCAATTTCTCTGTCCAAAGATCTCATTTGCAACTATATCTGCCTTCTCAGTTTTAAATACTGTGTTGAAGAGGCTGTGATGCTATCTACAGATTCTGTGGGATAGCACAATATCATGTTAGCTCCTTTGTTGGATCACTCTGAGGGATCCCTGAATTGTTTTGGCTGCTGTGTTTTACAGACCCTGAATTACTTGGGATAATTATTCAAGGGTTTTATTTTGTTCTGTAATAGCAGCAGAGAGCTTTTGACTTTGTGTGAGATATTTTGTTCTTTATCTTCTAAGGCCTCCGATTTCTCCTTGGTTGTAACATGTTTAGTTCGGCAAAGAGAGTAATCAAATTGCACTTGCAATTGAATAAATTGAATAAAGTGGACTTTCTGATCTCTTCTATAAAGAGGTTTTTGATTCCCTATCTTACAATTGTATGTTTTTATACTATTCAGCTCTAATGCAATATCATTGGTGACCAGTTATATGTAGCAAACCATTTATTTTGGGCTTGGTCCAATAAAAAGATGAATAAAAAATTTCAATCTTTGATTGTAAATGGTTACTTGAGTAGAACTTGCAAAGTGCCTTCCCTAAAAACGATACCCTGTAGATTGTAATACAAGCACAGGAATTATCCAGGTTAATCTTTAATCTGTTTCTCCAGAATGTTCACTGGCAGTGTTTAAAAGAACACAGCACGGGATTGGGTGAAGCAAAAAGTTAACACATTGTCATGAAATACTTCATTTTCTGTTACTGCATTCAGACAAAGTATGAAAGTCTGAGGCAACTTCTATGAATTTGGTAAATAAATATATAGACTACTTACAAATCCCAGTATGTAACCTCATTTTGCTCAAGTTTTCATACAAGTATTTTGATGATATGTATTTTTTTTGTTTAAAATGTTTAATAATGTGAAATTCTTTTTAATACATTCAGTACCAGACCAGGGGAGTGTATTAAATATCAGAATATCAGAGTCAGGTTTAATATCACTGGCACAAGCATTGAAATTTGTTGTTTTGTGGCAGCAATACATTGCGATACATAATAATAAAAATTATATGCTATAGTGAGAAGTACATATAAAATTAATTTAAATATGTAGTGCAAATAGAGAAGAAAAATACTGAGGTAGTTTTCAAGGGTTTATTGTCCATTCAGAAATCTGATGGCAAAGGGGAAGAAGCTGTTCCTGAAATGCGGAATGTGTGCCTTCACGCTCCAGTACCTCTTCCTTGATGGCAGCAATGAGAAGGTGGCACATCCTGGGTAATGGGGGTTCTTAGTGATGCCACCTTTTTGAAGCATTACCTTTTGAAGGTGTCCTGGACCTTTGGGAGGCGAGTGACCCCGATGGAGCTGGCTGAGTTTACAACATTCTGCAATATCTTTTTCCAATCCTGTGCCCTTCCATACCACATGGCAATGCAAACAGGATGCTTTACACAGTGCAGCTGTAGAAATTTGCCAGTGTCTTTGGCAACATCCTATTTATACTCAATTTCCTTATGAAGTATGGCCGCTGTCATGTTTTCTTTGTAATTACATCAATGTGTTGGGTCCAGGACAGATCCTCAGAGATGTTGACACCCAGGAACTTGAAACTGCTCACCCTTTCCACTTATAATCTCTCGTTGAGGACTGCCGTGTGTTCCCTCAACTTCCCTTTCCTGAAGGTCCCTGGCAGAGATCCTCCGCAAGCCTTACGCTAGCTATCAAGTAGAAGAAATCCAACCATGCTAAATCGTTACTTGAGTAGTCAAGAGGACAAGTAGGGTGCATATCAGGTCCACTTATGAAAATGTAGAAACCAGTTAAAGTGAGAAATAAAAACCTCTCACTTTATAGTCACACATCACTGAAACGCTGTCTGCCAGTTGTTGAGATGGAACTGAATCGTTCTACAGTTGGCACCAAAATATTAGCAGCAGCACAAACAACATAAACAGAAATACCAGTATATGTAACAAGGAACACCTCATCAACATAAGTGAACCAGCTCTTTACAAGGAGAAATCACTGTATCCAAGTCCACGTGGATCAATAGGAGTTCTTCAAGAAATATAATGTATTAATTGAATTGAAGTCTTAAAGTAGATCGTCCAACTTAAAATTATTAAGAAAACAGAGTAATTAAAGAACAGTTTTTGAACAAGTTTCTTTATTCTTGTTCTGCCCTTTGGGTAATTAATTTATGTTCTGCAATGTAATTAAGCACGTTCAACTTTTATTCTGAAATGAGGAGCTTCAGATCTGTATTAAGTCACTTCCTGTGCAGGCAGGAAATAGTAAGTAGGAAAGCAGGTTGGTTGGCAGGAGGTCAGATGGTTATGTTAGGAGCAACAGTAGTTTCTATCTAAAGTCATCTTGTTTACCTCACAGAAGCATTGCTTGCAAGTTAATGCTTAGCAGTTAATATAATGCATCAGTAAGATTTTGCTGAAATAGAATGTTATTTTTGAGTTTATAAGACACTAACATGGATGTTAATGATTTATACATACTACTTACCTGTAGTATTTACTTGTCAGGATCTTGTAATAGCTACTAGTAGGAAACTTAACTACGTTTTTATCTATCTATGGATATTTACATGTGTAAGTGAAACAATGTTGTAATTACACTCTATTTTGTTTGTTTTCAGTTTTGCTCCTTATTCACTATGTCATGCTGATGAGTCTGCAATAAAACCAAAGAGATAGAAGGTTATATCCTGACTCTCATGTCATTTCTGAATGGAGTTTGGCTGACTGTCTAGTTCAGGGGTCAGCAACCTTTACCACTGAAAGAGCCACTTGGACCCGTTTCCCACAGAAAAGAAAACACTAGGAGCCGCAAAACCTGTTTGACAGTTAAAATGAAATAACACTGCATACAACATTTTGTTTTGCCTTTATGCTATGTATAAACAAACTATAATGTGTTGCATTTATGAAATTGATGAGCTCCTGCAGAGAAAAGGAAATTACATTTCTGCATGCAACAAAAACATTTTGAACTCCGAAAATAAGACGTTGGGTTGAAGGTTACTTTTAAGTAAAATACTCAACGTCTATTTGAGTCCTTCTTGTATTTATGAAAAACGCTAAACTTAAATTTGCCGCCAGCAGCAAACCAAAAATAACGTCAGCCAGCTGTCAACCTGAAAAATAAAAGGACTATTTCACTGAACAATGAAAACATATGAATATACGTAAAATAATAGGCAATTAAAATATTTATCATACTTGGTCAGGTTGACTCACACCTGACAATGCAGTCGTATTCAGTAGGGATGGATCAATGCTTAGGGGAATGACCGGGAAGGATAATGTGTTTTTTTCCTCTCTGAACTCACAGAAGCGTTTCCCAAACGATGTTTGCGTTGCGATGATTGCAGAATGTAAATACTCCGAATTTATCATGTCGTGACCTTGTTTGAACTCTCTCAAATTGGGGAAGTGAGACAATGTGCCTTTCTGTAAATCTCTGGCAAGCACTGTCAACTTGCACTCGAATGCCAAAACATCCTCCAACATGTGCAGGGCTGTACGTCCTTACCCCTGAAGAGCTGTGTTCAGCGTGTTCAGGTGCGCTGTCATGTCTACCATGAAGTGTAGCTTTTCCAGCCACTCTGGCTGTTCCAGCTCAGGAAAGGTGAGCCCTTTGCTGCCCAGGAAAGTTTTCACTTTTTCCAGACACGCGACAAAGCGTTTCAGCACCTCCCCTCTGGACAGCCAGCGATAAAAACACGTTGTAGCGGTGTGCTACACGCAGTCAGTAAACTGCAGTCAAAGATAGCTTTATTCGAACTAAACAGCCTTGCTTTTAAGCCTCCCTCAACCCGCCCCCCCCATGGGCGCGGATGCTGCAAAAGACACGTACTCACAAACCCCCGTAGGCTATCTCCCTTAGCCTGAACGCTGGCTAATTGTGAGCTGGTTTGGATGTGTCAGGAAATGGGTCGCCACAACGTCTTATTTAGATTGTACAAGATCACCATAATCTTCAAATTTAGAATTACATTTCAAAAACTAACAAACCAACATAAAATACAGTTTAATTAAATACTGACCAATTATTTCCCAAAGCAACAGGGAGCCGCAGCACAGACGTAAAAGAGCCACATGTGGCTCCGGAGCCGCGGGTTGCTGACCCCCGGTCTAGTTCATTATTATAATATAGAACAAACAGCTATATAATTATAAACATGAATGGAATATTTTAATTTACTGTCATTAATGTCTGAAAATGCACATTTTCAGTATGTGGTTTGTAATCAAAACAGCAACAACTTAAGACATAGATCTCAGTTTAAAAATATAATTAGGAAGCAGAGTATTAAGAGCAATTGGATGTAGGAACAGGTATGTGTGGGAATAAGTTGTGGAGAGCGAGGCAAACTAGTCAAAAGTCAGTCAGAGCTTTGGGGTGGTAGTGCTGGGGAGAACACATTGGAGGATCAGGGTATGGAAATAGGAATTTGAGAATCAGAGGACCCTGAGAAATGGACTTATAGTTACTGATAGGCGATGCTGATTTCTTTTTTGTTCCTCTCTATGCCAGTGCAAACCTCCTGCTTCTGTTACACAATTTGAGAGGGGAATTAATGCTCTCCCTTGTCTGTTTTACCTGCCCAAATACCAACAGGCTAAAGAGTGGATCCAATATCGGTCAATAATCATTTTTGCAGAAGTCCCACAAAATAAACTTGCTAATTGGGCAAATGCTTGCACCGCTTCAGAATCACAGTCAGGTTTATCATCACATGTTATTATTGTCATGATGTTTGTTTGTTGTTTTGCAACATCAATAGAGTGCAATACCTAAAAATAACTATATATTACAATGTGTGTGTGTATATATGTATGTGTGTATAAATATAAATTTAAAAGTGCAAAACAGGAACAAAATAGTGAGGTAGTGTTCATGAGTTCAAAAGTATTCAAACTCAAAGATCAGTTATTAATTGCTTTAAATAACTGAAATATGAGTAAATGCAAAATTAAACAACAGAAACATAATGTTAAAACATTAAAATAAAGTAAGTGAATCTTCCTTCTCAGTCCTGATGAAGGGTCTCATCCCAAAATGTCGACTGTTTACTTTGTAATGCTGATGATGATGAGCTGCTGAACTTCTCAGTGTTTTGTGTGTGCTGCAGTTCATAACTAATGCTTTTCCTCCTAATTTCCATGTTGTACATTCCGGTTTAATCCCATGATCAGAGTATTTGAGGAGCAGATTCCCTTTTGTAATGCTAGAAATCCCGGTGGATCCAGGTTCTCCCCGTGACCACGTTGGCTTCCTTCCACATTTCAGAAGCCTGTGGTTAGGGTTAGTGAATTCTGGGGCCGGACGCGTGGCGGTACTTGCAGGCTGCCCCCAGTGCAATCATCCGACTGCGCAAGACAACGCTTTTCACTGTAGGTTTCCATGTACCTGTGGCAAATAACACTTATCATAACCTACTCATCTGCTGTAGGACTCCACATGGAGTTCAATGTTGGAACAGATTGAGAGATGAGCCAACAGATACAGCTGAAGTAGTTCTCTAGTCCAACATGCCCATTCTGTGGTGTCATGTCTGGATCCGCACAGAGTAGCTCACCACGTGTGGTCTGACTGGAGTATAACTTAGTGTCTGTGAAATGTACTTATACATGGAACACCTAGTTCTGATAATACTTTGGTTTACATTTGTGGGAGCTAGAGGAACTGGCTTCATATTGTGCAACTTCAGTCTGCAACTCAACTTAAGAAAATGTACGGGTGCAAAGGCTTGTGAGATCAACCATTCTCAGCTTTTATTGTATATCACACCTCTCAATATAATGTTACAGGATAACAACTTTGGCAAGTCCATTGTTGTGTGTTTTTAACTAATGGCATAGAGTACTTTTTATTTTGCGAAGAGCTAAGTCATTGAATCAATTTTGTTTTATGATTACAAAACATAAATTCATTCTTTACTTCACAGGGCAATTGAAATAGGGATGAAGTGACCAAAAAAATGGTTGTGCATTTTGAAAGTGAATGTTAAATTCTTGAAATCTTGTATTTTTCATGACTTCAATTCTGTGCTGCTTTTCCTTAGGTCACCATTCACCTAGCGATAGGAAACAGGTAAGAATAAAGGAAATATCAGAATGTGTTATGTTTTGTAATATTTTCACAAAATGTGCACACTAGTTACGCCAACTATCCTTAATCTTGCCCGTGGAAGTCAGCAAATTTGGAATTGCTTTTAAAATCTTGAATGGAACGGCTTTTTTTTTTAGCTTATTTTGATTTTGATCCATATTTACAATAACTGTAACATCAGCAGAGAAATCAGACAGCCAGTTTATTTGGATTTACAAATCTACCATTCTAACTGCAAAATTCCCAGCTTTTGCTGTAATTCCTGAGGTCCATTCTGCAGCTTTGCTTCAAAGACTTCAAGAAACTCCTCTCCTCAACACTTGAGTGAACTCTTTATAGTTATTTCGATCATCTTTACTGATAAGCTGCCCAGAAACCAGAGCTTAGCAAGTGACTGAAAGGGAAGGCTTCTTCAAAGCGAAATAATAAGGGCACAATTTCCAAAGCGTATGAAGTAGTTAAAGACACCAGTCATGACAGCAGAGATTTTCTCTGGTGATTCCATTTATTAAATTGTCCTTTGTTGACAACTTCATTGTGGCATTTTACTTGTAAACAATATTTTTAGGTGCATACTACTATACTTCTTTGGCAATGCGTATAAAATATAGTACTCATGCAAAATCGTAATTACGTTTAATTTCTTTTATGAATAAAAGGGCAGGCTACTTTTATTTTGTATTTTTATGTGAAATTCCTCACTGGATAGAGTAGTGACATTTATGATCTACACTTCAGAGTAGGATTCTGTAATAACTTCCTGAAATCGACCACATTACAGTACGCCATACCACAAAATTACGTACTGTCGCGACAGCTACATTTCATCCAGGTATAATAGTTATACACAATTAAACAGAAGGTTGACATACATACTACATATTATTCTGACCAGTGTAATTTTACTCTTATTGCAATTACTTTTCAGTGGAGTTCATTATATAACCTATTCTTTCAATAAATGTGAGCATTGCAGGCAAGTCAAGTGATTATTACCTGTCCCTATTTGGGCTCAAAAATCTTGACTTTCTGGAACATTTCAAGAACTATGAAGAATCAGTTATATAACTATGGGTCTGGAATCATACATAGGCTTGACTGATTTAAATTGCCATGCTTCCTTCCCTAAAAGACACAGATGAATGAGATTTCTTTTTACTGGTGGCTTCATACTCAAAGATTATGTCACCAGCTTTTAGTCCAGCTGGCATCAATGGTTTAAACTTGCTTCTTTGAATTAACAGTCCAGATTGCTACATTAGCAGAGCAACAACATAATATCTACAGTACTGTGCAAAAGTCTTAGGCACATAAGTATAGTGATGGTGCCTAAGATTTTTGAACAGTACTGTATTTGTCAATGTGGAATGGAGAGCAAGGTCGTAAACCTGGTCGTGCAAAGGACACTTGGAATGGCAACGATGGATTGCCACTGGAAAGGTGGCAATGAATGAGTGCCAGGGATGGTCGGGGGGGGGGGGGGTGTCGATGGGTGGTGGCACAGGTGCAGACATACCCAGCCCTGAAACACCAGGCAAGATCATTTGATTCCAAACAATTGGTTTATTAATCATTACAAAATCTCTCTCTGCTGCTTTCCGCACTTCCCCTTTTCCCAAACATGAGTTCCCTCTCTGTGCTCACTTCCCACTTTCAGTCCAAAATAGAGACCCATATCAGAATCGTTTATCATCACTCAGACATGTCATGAAATTTGTTCTTTCTTCTGGCAGCAGTGCAGTGCAATGCATAAAATTTGTACAGTACTGTACAGTACAGTGATCAATTATATAAGTCTCAATTGATGTAAGAATACAAAATAATTAACATAGAACATAGAATAGTACAGCACAGTACAGGCCCTTTGGCCCACAATGTTGTGCCGACCCTTAAACCCTGCCTCCCATATAACATCCCACCTTAAAATCCTCCATAAACCTCTCTAGTAGTCTCTTAAATTTTATTGATGTATCTGCCTCTACCATTGACTCAGGCAGTGCATTCCACTTGTTCTATACAGAACTCGTGTGAAATGAGAATATTTCATTGCAGTTATCAGACAGTGTATTTTTGAAGTGCAGTAAGAAATTCTGTAATCTTTCTTTGACTAACATTTATTATGATTAATGAGTAGTGGTTACCTGAAGAGCTGCTACAATGATCTTCCTCTACAATTTTACCTTTCTTCCACTGTCTGGAAAAATGATATGCAATCCAGATATAGTACAAGTCATCAGAGATGACGTATTGCCATATCTTTTGTTAAATACTTAGTGTTTCAAAGCACCATTTCATTAAATACATCTCATTTTAAAATTTAGCTTATTCACAGTGCTAATAGCAATATAATTAAGCTCACATACCAAAAATTTCCAAGATCTCCCAGCATTTCAGTATTTCCTAATATTCTGGGTATTGCCCCCAATTTAATATGTACCTTTATTCAAATTCATGGAGGTTAAACTTGAAATTCAGCTACAGAGGTCATCTTCTTTTGAATCCATTCTCTGTTCCATGATCTATATCAGAAATTCTTTTGACAATTGCTATTTACACACTGGAATTTAGAAGATTGAGGGGGGATCTTATTGAAACATATAAAATTCTAAAGGGATTGGACAGGCTAAATGCAGGAAGATTGTTTCCAATGTTGGGGAAGTCCAGAACGAGGGGTCACAGTTTAAGGATAAAGGGGAAGCCTTTTAGGACTGAGATGAGGAAAAACTTCTTCACACAGAGAGTGGTGAATCTGTGGAATTCTCTGCCACAGGAAACAGTTGAGGCCGGTTCATTGGCTATATTTAAGAGTAAGTTAGATATGGCCCTTGTGGCTAAAGGTATCGGGGGTATGGAGAGAAGGCAGGTACAGGGTCCTAAGTTAGAAGATCAGCTATGATCATACTGAATGGCGGTGCAGGCTCAAAGGGCCAAATGGCCTACTCCTGCATCTATTTTCTATGTTTCTATGAGATTTTAGTCTCACATGTATGTCCTTCACTAGGATGACTTTGAGCCCATTTCGTTGGGTCGTTGTCCGAGTGTGTTCTGAAATAAACAGTGAATCTTAAGTCGATGAAATTCTGTAGATACTGGAAATCCAAAGCAATGTGCACAAAGTCCTACACCCACCCATTCACCTCCTCCCTCACCTCCATTCAGGGCCTAAACAGGCCTTCCAGGCGAGGCAACACTTCACCTATTGTATCTGGTGTTCCTGATGTGGCCTCCTCTACACTGGTGAGACCCATCATAAATTGGGGGACCACTTCGTTGAGCACTTCTTTTCTTTCTTTCTTTCTTTTTCAATCTTTTTATTGATTTTCATATATACACAAAAAAAATAACATAGTAATAAGTAAATTATGAATACAATAGACTTGAAATCACATTGATAATAAGATAATAATATCCTACTAAACATCAACAGAAGAAAATACCTTAATCAATCAAGTCCACATGATTATATGAAAAAAAACCCAAAAATAACCATTAAAAAAGAAAAAAAAATATTAAAAATATGTGAAAAAAAATATATATTAAAAAAAAATAAAACACTAAACTAAACTAACATGGGCAATAATAACAGTTTACAAGTATATGATAAGAGCACTTCTGCTCCATTAGACAAAAGTGGAACTTTCCAGTGACCCAACATTTTATTCCCATTCCCTTTCTGACATGATGGTCCATGGCCTCTTCTTGTGCTACAATGAGGCCACCCTCAGGATGGAGGAGCAACATCCTGATGGTTTGAATATTTATTATATTCCATCTGGGTAGCCTCCAATCTGATGGCATGAATATTGATTTCACTTTCCACTCCCCACTTCTTCTATTCTCTCTTATCTCTTTTCACCTGGCTATCCTTGCCCCTGCTGTCCCTCCTCCTTCACTTTCTCCTATGGTCCATTCTCCCCTCCTATCAGATACCTTCATCTCCAGCCTTTTCCTTTCCCACTCACCTGGCTTCTCCTATTACTTTCTAGTTATTGTCCCACTCCACCCCCCATCACCTTATTATTCTAGCATCTTCCCCCTTCCTTTCCAGTCCTAAAGAAGAGTTTCGGCCCAAAATGTTGACTCTTTGTTCATTTCCATGGATGCTGCCTCATTGGCTGAGTTCCTCCAGCATTTTGTGTGTGCTAAAACAGCAAATGCTGGAAGTAACTGAGCAGGCCAGGCAGCATCTGTAGAGACAGAACTAGAATCAGGAAGAAAGTGCATTTTTTGATGCAGGAAAAGAGGATGAGAGTATAGAATGACAGTGATAGTGTGGAGGGCAGCAGGGAAAGAATGAGAAAGATGGAGGAGACAATAGAAGTGAGGTGGTAGTGACATAAGGAAGGATTATGGACAGAGTATTGTGAGCAGTTTTGGGCTCCTTATCTAAGAAAGGATGTGCTGTCTTTGTAGAGGGTCCAGGGGAGGTCCAAGACAATGATCCTTGGAATGAAAGCCTTAACATATGAGGACTATATTATGGCTCTGGGCTTGCATTCACTGGAGTTTAGAAGAATGGAGAAGCGGGGAATCTCATTAATATATTAATATTGAAATGCCTAGTTAGAGAACATTTAAAGAGGGTGTTTCCTATCATGGGGGAGTCAAGGACCAGAAGGCATAGCCTCACAATAGAAGGACATCCCTTTAGGAGGATTTTTTTTTAGCCAGAGGGTGGTGAACTTGTGGAATCCATTGCCACTGATGGCTGTGGAGGCCAAGTCATTGGGAATACCATTTTTAAAGTGGAGGCTGGTAAGTTCTTGATTCGGAAGGGCATCAAATATTTCAGGGAGAAGGCAGAAGAATGGGTTTAAAAGGGATAATGAATCAGCCATAATGCAATGGTGGAGCAGACCCAATGAGTCAAATGGCTTAATCCTGCTCCTATATGTCTTATGGTCTTGTTAAAGCAGGTGTAAATAGGAGATGACAAATGAAATCTGAAATTACCAGACAAAAAGAAAGACTGAGCATGGGAGGTACTGAGCTTGGAATTGCTGATTGTCTGAAAATTGTTCACCGTTGAGTCCAGAGAGCTGTGATGTGCTTTTGAAGAAACTGATGGCCCTTCAGTTTGAGAAGGGTTTGTTGAAACATTACAGGAGCATAAAGAATAGAGGTAGGAATGTGAGAGTGGGAGAAAGAAATAATTCAATTAGGAAACTGAAAAATTAGAACGGTGCTTCTGGGCCAGATGGAAGTGGACTGCCAAAATTTTGGTTTGGTTTATCCAGTGCAGAGGAGGAAGCAACCTGAGCAGAGCTAAACTGAAAGAATTATATGTCATTCACAGCAAATAAACTCAGTAAATCTTCATCTACTCTCACCCCTTTATTCTTATTTAAATATGGTTCCATTTTCAGCAATTTTTCTTTTTTTAATCGTTGTTTACATTTATTCAAAATCTTTATTGTGATCAGAGATTTGTCTGTTGAGTGTGTGAGGGACTCACCACTTGCAACTGAGGTCCAAGTGTATGCAAGATGGTAACTTCAAACAGTTGGTGTTGAAATATCATGTTAAACATAGTAACATCCCAAAATGGTTTGGTGGATGCTGTCTCCTCCCCTTCCCACTTCCTCTGCTTCCTAAAACATATTTATCTTTAACTTTTCCCTGTTCTGTTCAAAGGGCAGTAACTTAAAACATTTGTTCTTTCTACAGAAATGCTGTCTGACCCACTGAGTTACTTACAGCAGTTCTTTCCAATATAATTGTACATTTCAGGATATGCTGGCCAACAGCCCTAAACCAAGTGGATTTTTAGGCCATCCAGTAAAGGAATGAAAATTGATATTGAGCTGCATTTAGAAATATATGATAAAATTAAACAAAAGCTTGGATTCCTACTGGTTATCCCCAGGACATTGATAATGGGTATTCACTAGAGTTACTAAATATCAAAGAAAAATTGTTATACATAATTAAGTTGGCATGGTGAACAACTTCAAGTTCTTGCATGTCAATATCTCTGAGTGTCTAACCTCGTCCCAACATATCAATGCAGGTATAAAGATGTGGCTTTATTTTATTAGGAGGTTGAGGAGATTGGGTTGTCACCTAAGACACACTAAAACTTCTACAGATGTACTGTGGCGGCATTCTGACAGGCTACATCACTGTCTGGTACTGGGGGGTGGGGTGGGGTGTACTACTGCACAGGATTGAAAGAAGCCACACAAAGTTGAATAAACTCTTCTCGGGCTTCCAGCCTGGTACAGTTATCGATTTTAAGCAACATTTCAATGACAGACTCAGCTAGCTTCATCAGGGATGATGCCTAGTCATGTCCAGTCCGATGCCATAAATACTCACATTGTCTATCCTTCCTGATTGGTTAGACCTCAACCAATCAGGTTTTGCTGTACCACCTTGTTTACAATCACGACATATGCTGGTGATATTAAACCTGATTCTCATTCTAATTCTGGTGTTGTCGTGGTTAATGTGATGCTCTTACAGCACCAGCGCATTGAGTTCAATTTCACTCTCTGTAATGAGTTTGCACACTCTCTCCATGACCAGCAAGGTTCCCTTCGGGTGCTCTGGTTTCTTCCCACATTCCAAAGACGTAAGGGTGAGTAGATTAATTCATCACATGGGTATAACTGGGCAGTACAGGTTTGTTGGGTCAGAGGGGCAGTTATCATGCTGTATATTTAAATTTAAAAAACCTCTGAATTTGCAAGTCATCAGTGAAGTCTTTACTATTTATTTGCATCAAACTTGACTGTGATCTGGATCTTGTTAAAGGTGATAAAAAAACACACATCTTCAGTAGTACTGTTAGATTATTGATAAAAACTGCGGCTTTCACTGTGCTGCTATGCTTGTGTTTCAGTGTGTTTGTGGAATAATTATTCTTCATTGCAAACTAAACAGCTCAGCTATTTAATTTATTTGTTTCCTGAATTTTAACATTACTGTATCTCCCATTGACCTGAATGAAAATTGAAAGAACTAGAAATATCCAGCAGGTCGGATCAGAATGGTGAAGAGAGAAATATACTGTAGTTAACCTTTAATGTCCTTGACGTTTAATCATAACTCAATGTTCATCACTCTTGAGTTTACCAGATTCTCCCCTTCAACTTTCAGATCACTTAACTCCCAATTTCATTTCTGCTAAAGGTTGACATCAGAAGTGTAATCTTTCAGATTCCACAGATGGATAGGTATTTTCACTTTCACTCATTAGTGATTTAGATCTGCACCATGTTTACCTCTGTGTATAGTATAACATGTGTTGGTGCATGGCCTAGTGGATAAGGCATCGGTCTAGTGATCTGAAGATCACAGGTTCGAGCCTCAGGTTCGAGGCAGCGTGTTGTGTCCTTGAGCAAGGCACTTAGCAACACATTGCTCTGCGACGACACTGGTGCCAAGCTGCTTGGGTCCTAGTGCCCTTCCCTTGGACAACATCGGTGGTGTGGAGAGGGGAAGGCTTACAGCTTGGGCAACTGCCAGTCTCCCATACAATCCTGCCCAGGGGTAACGTTCCAAGGGCAAATCCATGGTCTCACAAGACTAACGGATGCCTATAGTATAACATAAAACTTGAAGGTTAACGATTAGCTTTATTTGTCACATGTATATAGATTTGCATCAACATCAAAGATGTGTGGTGTGGCTGGGGGGAAGTGTACAAGTGTAACCAAGTGTAACTTTTGGAACCAACATAACATGCCCACAGCTTACTAACCCGAAATGTAGGTTCCTGGATTTAAATTGAAAATTCATCTCACCTGGAACTCAGAGTATTAAGCAAGTGAGGTACTTA
>NW_026781023.1:0-17631 GCF_030144855.1 Hypanus sabinus
CAGCAGGAAATGTACTAACAGACGTTTGATCGATGTTTATGGATGTCTTGCTAGGAGGTGAGGGTTAAATTTGTTCCGGTGAGGAAGATATAAAGATTGGTAGCGTGAAGGCACGATTGTGACAAGTGCGGTGGAGAATCTAGTCAGGTGGAAGTAGGCAGCATACATGAGGTTTAGGAAGCAAGGATCAGATCGGTTCTATTGAGGATTATTGGATAAGCATGAAAGGAACATAAGAAGGGTCTGAGGGAGAGCAACTAAAAGGCATGAAGAAGGCCTTAAAGAGGAGGGTTAACTGAAAACCCCAATCCCCGAAGAGTTGTATCGGTATTCACCATTGGGAGGGAACTTGGTGACGGTGAGGACAATATGAGTGAGGTTGAAGTCGTCTGGAGCATGTTGATATTAAGGCAAAGGTGGAGTTGGAGTTGTTAAAATACATTAGGACGGATAAGTCCCCGGGGCCTGATGAATATTCCCCAGGATGCTCCACGAGGTGAGTGAAAAGATTTTTGCGCCTCTGGATAGGATCTTTATGTCCTCGTTGTCCACACGGGAATGGTACCGGAGGACTTGGAGGGAGGCGAATGTTGTCCCCTTGTTCAAAAAAGTTAGTAGGGATAGTCGGGTAATTGTAGACCAGTGAGGCTTATGTCTGTGGTGGAATGCTGTTGAAAAAGATTCTTATAGATAGTATCTATGGGCATTTAGAGAATCATGGTCTGATCAGGGACAGTCAGCATCGCTTTGTGAAGGGCAGATCGTGGCCTAACAAGACTCGATAGAGTTTTTCGAGGAGGTGACCAGGCTATAGATGAGGGCAATGCAGTGGATGTGATCTACATGCTTGTCGCAAAGTTCCATACGGTAGGCGTATTCCAGAAAGTCAGAAGGCATAGGATCCAGGGAGATTTGTCGCGATGGATTCCGAATTATCTTAGGTGCAGAAAGCAGAGGATTGTGGTTCAGAGAGTAAGATTCTGATTGGAAGGTTGTGTCTAGCGGTGTCCCACAATGATCGGTTCGTGGACCTCTACTTTTTGTGATTTTTATGACGACAATGGATGTGGGGGTAGAAAGGGGTGGGTTGGTAAGTTTGCAGGCGACAAAAAGTTTGGGTGGTGTGGTAGACAGTGTAGAGGATTCCCGAAGACTGCAGAGAGACATTGATAGGATTCAAGAAGTTGACTGAGAATTGGCAGATGGAGTTCAACACGGAGAAGTCTGAGGTTGTGCACGTTGGAAAGGAAAAACTCCAAGGCATAGTACAAACTAAATGGCAGGATACCTGTTACTGTGGAGGAGCAGAGGGATCTGGGGGTACAGGTCCAGAGAACCTGAAAAGTTGCCTCACAGCAGATAGGGTAGTTAAGAAATCCAGTGAATTGTAGAGCTTTCGTAAGTCGGGGGGTAGAGTTTAAGAGCTAATGACGCAGCTCTTTAAAACCTGGTTTGGCCACACTTGGAGTATTGCGTATCAATTTCTGGTAACTTCACTAAAGGGAGGATGTGGAAGCATTGTAAAGGGTACAGAGGAGATTTACGAGTAGTATCCATTTCTGGTAACTTCACTAAAGGGAGGATGTGGAAGCATTGTAAAGGGTACAGAGGAGATTTACGAGTATGCTGCCTGGTTTAGAGAGCACGCATCATGATCAGAGATTAAGGGAGATCGGGCTTTACTCTCTGCAGAGAAGGAGGATGAGAGGGGACATGACAGAGGAATAGGAAATATTAAGAGGAATTGATATAGTGGGCAGCCAGCGCCTCTTCCCCAGGGCACCACTACTCAATAGGGGAGGACATGGCTTTAAGGTAAGGGGACAATGTTCAAATAGTGATATTAGAGTAAGGTGTTCACTCAGAGAGTGGCCGGTGCGTGGAATGCTCTGTCTGATTCAGAGGTGGACCCAGATACAGTAGTGAAATTTAAGAGACTACTAGACAGAGATATGGCGGAATTTAGGGTGGGGTTATAAGGGTCGGCAGAACACTTTCGACCAACGTCCTGTACTTTGCTATCCTGTTTTCTGTTCTATGTTCCATAACGGCCCATCGGACACTCCAGGGGTCAGACACGGTCAAGCTCATTGCAAACCGTTGGGGTTACTGCTGCCCACTTCTACCGGATATCGATTTCTCGCTTTTCAGCCTCTATACGTCTCTGTGTGTACAGACCGGTCGTGTGGTTTCTCACCATTTCCTCACAGTGACTGGAAACTCACCATCTGTCCAAAGCCCTCTTTCCACTCCCCCACCTCCCTCTGTTCTATCTCTGGGTTCACACAAACTTATTATCTCTGAGGCAGACACACTGTTGGAGACTACGCTGAAAAAAAAAAAAAAAACTAGTGATTGCTGAGAGGGAGCGAGGGAGTGAAAAGAGACTCACTCTTTGTCTGACCTCGGGAGTGAGAGATTGGACGGTGTGGAAGCAACTTTACTGTCTTTAGAGCTGCTGGTATGTGCTGGGACAGTGACTTGGAAAGTTGAGGCTGTGTCTGATGACAGTAATTTGCTTTAGGAAAGTGTTCTGGGAACTTCACTCTGTGTCTGCCAACAGGACTATTTGATGGGACAGTGCAGAGGGAGCTTCACTCCGACTCTAACCGTCGAGTCTCTGTGATCGGCCGGTTCGGACGGATCTTCACGTTACAATTGACGCCTGGAATGTGCGATGGGCCTCTGTGAAAGGATCTCAATTTCTGTGTCTGTCTACAGGCGTAATGTAATGGACGGTGTAGAGAGATTCACTGTTCATTGGCCCTATTTTTCCGAGCAGACGATGGGGCGAAGCAACGTTGTTCTAACTCTGTTTCAAAGCATCTTGAAATAAATTCAAAAGAGAAAGAGAAATGTTTCCTATATCCACACGAGGGTGAAGCTCCCTCCACTCAATCAGTTTTTATATTTCGAGGTTCAGAGACACAGAGAAGCTCCCTCCACACCGTCCCATCACACACTCCCGGGTTCAGACACAGAGTGAATCTCCCTCCACACAGTCCGATCACATACTCCCGGGGTCAGACATAGTGTTAATCTCCCTCCACACCGTCCCATCACACACTCAGGGAATCAGACACAAAGTGAATCTCCAACCACCCCGTCCCATCACACACTCTCGGGGTCAGATACCTGGTGAGGCTCCCTCCGCAGAGTCACAATGCACAATTCCGTGGTCAGACACAGAACAAAGGTCTTACACACTGTACCATCACACCCATCCGGCATCAGACGCAGGGTGAGGCTCATTACACTGCGTCCCATCACACGCACCCGGGGTCAGTCACATGGTAAATATCCCTCCACTCCGGCCCGTTACACGCTGCGGGGTCGGACGGAGAGTGTAATTCACCCCCATACTGTCTGATCACACATTGCTGGGGTCAGGCACAGAGTGAAGCTCCCTCCTCAACGTCCCATCAAAACACTCTGGGGTCAGACACAGAATGAATCCCATGCACTCCGTTGCATCACACAATCCCGGGACAGAGATATGGTGAAGCTCCTTCCACACCATCCCATCACACACTCCTGAGTCAGACAGAGAATTTAGCTCCCTCCACACCGTCAGATCACACAACCTCCGGGGTCAGCCTCATGGTCAAGCTCGTTGCAGACCGTTGGTGTTATTTCTGCTCATTTCCACCTGATATTGACTCTCGATTGTGAGCTTCTCTACGACTCTGCGTATTCAGGCCGGTCGTGTGGTTTCACATCCCTTTCTCCCAGTGACTGACAACTCACCACCCCTCCACAGCCGTCACTCTCCTCCCCCTCCTTCCTCAGTTCTACCTCTGGTCTCAAGCACACTTATTATCTCTGAGACAGACACACTGCTGGAGACTACACGAACGCTGGTGTGCTGGTGATTGGTGAGACGGTAGAGAGGGAGTGAATAGGGAGAATCGCTCTGTTTCTGATTCCTTACTGTATTATCGGACTGTGAGGCGGCAGATTCACTGTGTCTGACCACGGGATGTGTGGTGGGCCGTGGGTGCAGGGGGCCGCACTGATGTTTGACACGGGAGTGTTTGTGCCCAGGGCACAACCTCTCTCTCTCTATCTCTCTCTCTCTCTCTCTCTCCTCTCTCTCTCTCTCTCTCTCTCTCTCTCTCTCTCTCTCTCTCTCTCTCTCTCTCTCTCTCTCTCTCTCTCTCTCTCTCTCTCTCTCTCTCTCTTCTCTCTCTCACACAAACACACACACACACACACACACACACACACACACACACACTCACACACACACACACACACACACACATACATACGGCACATCGCCTCCCACATCACCACTCCCTTAGCCACTTCTCTCAACCCATTTCAGAAAACTCCATTTCCTTTCACTTCTCCCCTTTACATTGTGTTTGGAATAATCAAAATAAGAACTACATGATAAATGCTAGGGCGTTGAAAAATGTAGTAGAACAGAGTGATCTATGAATATGGAGCATAGTTCGCTGAAGGTGGAATCTCATGTGGATAGGGTGGTGAAGAAAGCTGTTGGTATGCTGCCCTTTATAAATCAGAGCATTGAGTATTGGAGTTGGGATGTAATGTTAAAAATGTACAAGGCATTGGTGAAGCTAAAATTGGAGTACAATGTATGGTTCTCGTCACCGAATTATAGGAAAGATATCAGCAAATCGAGAAGTGTGCGGCTAGATTTACTGGAATATTACCTAAGTTTCAGCACCTAAGTTACAGAGAATATGTTAGGTGATAGATGGAGTTTATACTGAGAAGTGTGAGGTTCTACATTTTGACAGGAATATTCCAAAAGAGCATACAGGGTAAATGGTAGGGCACTGAGGAATGCAGTGGAACAGAGGGATCTAGGAATAACAGTGCATAGTTCCCTGAAGGTGGAATCTCATCTAGATTGTGTGGAACAAGGCTATTGGAACACTGGCCTTTATAAATCAAAGCATTGACCACAGAAGTTGGGATGTAATCTTAAAATTGTACACGGCATTGGTAAGGCAAAATTTGAATATTGTGTACAGTTCTGGTCACCGAATTATAGGAAAGATATCAATAAATTAGAGAAAGTGCAGAGACGATTTACAAGGATATTACCTGGGTTTCAGCACCTAAGTACAGAGAATGGTTGAACAAGTTAGGGCTGCGTTCCCTTTTTTTAGCGTAGAAGTTTGAGGGGGATTTGATAGAGGTACTTAAAATTATGGGGGGGGGTATAGAGTTGACGTGGATAAGCTGTTTCCATTGAGAGTAGGGAGATTCAAACAAGAGGACATGAGTTGAGAGTTAAGGGGCAACAGTTTAGGGTATCACGAAGGGGAAATTCTTAGTCAGTGGGCAGCTGTGTGAACGAGCTTCCATTTGAAGTTGTAGAGGGCAGGTTCGATTTTGTCATTTTATAAAGGAAAATGGGTGGGTATATATCAGGAACGGAATGGAGGCTTATGGGCTGAGTGTAGGTTGGTGGACGAGGTGAGAGTAATCGTTCGGCACGGATTGGAAGGACCGATATGGCTTGTTTCTGTGCTGTAATTGTTATACTGTAAGTGTTTTATAAGTTGTCATTCTCAGGCTTCCTAAAGCATCGGTGAGGCCACATTGGAGTATTGCGAGTAGGATTGGTTCCCTTCACAACTAGGGATGTGCTTAACTTGGAGAGCGTTCAAAGGAGCTTCGGGAGAATGATTCCCGGATTGGAAGGTTATTATATGAGGAGTGTGTGATGGCTCCGGATCACTGCCAGGCTGGAGGACTGAGGGGTGAGCCACTTGAAATCTATTGAATATTGAATGGTCAATGGAGAGTGGATGTGGAGAGGATGTTTCCTATGGTAGAAGAGTCCAGGTCAAAAGGCACACCCTGAGAATAATAGACTCCGAAAGTAGTCCGAAAGTGAAAGGCGATGTGCGGGAATTCCCTTCGCCAAACGTGGTGAATCTGCGGGATTCAATGCCGCAGGCAGCCGGGAGGCGGCAGCCATTGGATGAGTTTCAGGCAGAGGTTGATAGGTCCCTGATTAGACAATGCATGAAGGGAGACCAGGAGCAGACGGGCGATTGGGGCTGAGAAGGAAATTGATCAGGGATGGGGAAATAGGCAGAGCAGACACGATGGCCTAAATCTGCTCCGATGTTGTATGGTTTTAACTGAAATTCGTCGTTTCCTGGCTGTCAGCGTCTCGAAGGATCTATAGTGGGCCAAACACCCTCACGCCAACACGAAAAAGGTGCAAACACCATCCATAGGAAATGTTTCCCTTCGGATGGATAAAATGGATACGAGGGATGTTGTACATTTGGGCTTCAAGCAAATCACAAGGAGCCACCCATGGAGGCTGTTCCCAAGCTGAGAGCCGATGGTATTATTGGAAAGCTGCTAACATGGTTAGAGTTTTGGCTGTCTGGTAGGAGGCAGCGAGTTGGAATAAAAATTATCCTTTTCTGTTTGGCTGCCAGCGACTGGTGACGTTCCGCAGGGTCGGTGTTTTAATGCTGTATATAAGTATTTAGATGATGGATAGATGGCATTACTGCCAATTATGCAGATGTTACGGAGATTGTTTGTGGGGCAGGTAGCGTTCAGGAAAAAGGCAGAATGCAGAAGTACTTAGACAGATTAGTAGAATGTTAATTGGCAAATGGAATACAATGTTGGAAAATGCATGGGTCGTTCACGTTGGTTGAAGAGACGAATGGGCGGACTATTTCTAAACGGGGAGAAAATCTGGAACAAAGAGATGCAATGGGACATCTTCTCCCACTGCAACAATCGCATCTCTGAACGCACAAGAACTGACTCCGCATTTTTGCGGTAACTATTTGCTGGAATATTCTTGAAGTAATATTACTGCCCTGAACAGATATAATTTCTTTTGGTAAACCTACAAGTACGACAAAAAACATGCTGAGTGCCTTTACGGGTGTCTTGGCCTGAATGTTTCTGAGAGGCACGGCTTCAGGGAACCAGGATGCAGCACAGGTAATTGTGAACTGGTAATGATGACCTCCCTTTCCCTCTCCACCCCTCTCTGCTATTCGCAGTGATCGTTCCGTCCGCGAAAGCCTGGACCACACATCCCTCCCCACAGATCTCCCACCTCGCACTTATCCCTGCAAGCATAAGTGCTACACCTGTCCCTACACCTCCCCCCTTAACACCATGCAGGGCCCCGAACAGTCTTTCCAGGTGAGACAACACTTCACTTATGAGTCTGTTGCGGTCATCTGTAGAATCCGGTGCTCCCGGTGCGGCCTCCTCTACATCGGCGAGACCCGACACAGATTGGGGGACCGCTTCGTCGAGCACCTTCGCTCCGTCCGCAACAACAGACAGGACCTCCCGGTTGCCACCCACTTCAATTCCCCTTCCCATTCACATTCCGGTATGTCCATACATGGCCTCTACTTCCATGATGAGGCCAAATTTCAGCTGGAGGAACAACATTTCGTATACGTCTGGGTGGTCTCCAGCCCCTTGGTATGAGCATCGAATTGTCCAACTTCCGGTAATTCCCTCCCTCTCCCTTCCCCCATCCCACCTTCACATCTGTCTCCTCTTCTAGCTGCCTATCACCTCTCAGGATTCTGCCTTCTTCTGCGACCCATAGTGCTTTCCTTACATGCCTTCTTCTCTTCTGCCTATCCCCTCCCTGCTTCACATCCTCCACCCCTTGATCTGTCCTCTGATTGGATTTTTCACCCTCCCTCACCTTCTTTATAGGGCCCCTGCCCCGTCCTTCTTTAGTCCTGACGACAGGTCTCGACACGAAACGTTGACTGCTTCTTTCAATGGATGCTGCCCGACCTGCTGAGTTGATCCAGCTTGTTTGTACGTCTCAATGATGACCAGCTGCCGTCTTTGTCAATGGGCCTACACAATCCTCTATGACCCTGGAAAATGGTTCACCAAGCGCAGGTATCGGCCGAAGTGGTGCTTTTGGGATGGCCTGATTAGTAATTTCCCACGGCCTGGCACGTTTAGAACCCTCTAGAGTAATTGACAACATCTTTCCGCACGTTAGGCCATTTATTAGGTATTCATTAATATTTGTAATTACATTAATTTTACATCTTTGTGCATTCCTGATGCTGCAAAAAAATTCAAGCTGTGTAACTCTCAGGTAAAAAAATCAAATAGCGATTCCGTTGTGAAACGTCCGATCCGAGTGGACAGAACACTTGGCCCGCTGGTCTTCATTGGCCAAGACACTGAGTACAGGTGTCGGGAGGTCACGTTGCCCGTGGTGCAGGACGTCAGTGCGGCGGCACAGTTTTGGTCAACCTGCTCTGGGAAATCGGCATTGAGCCGGTGAGAATGAACAGGGAGATTTACAGGAATATTGCCGTGACTCGAGGGACAGAGATGGAGAGAGGGAAGGGGGCTTTAGTCCCAGGTGCGTAGCTGTAACCTTACAGATTTGCATCAACTCAAGAGGGACACAGACAGAGGGAATGCGCACAGACTTTACCCAGAGTTGTGGTATCGATACCCAGACGGGACAGGATGGAGCTGAGAGTGGGTGGAAAGGAAAAAGTGGGAGAGATCGCGGAGACGGAGGTGTTGGAGGGAACGGACAGGGGAGGGAGAGAATGCGATAGAGAGGGAGAATCGGGAGGGATAGAGAAAATAGGTTGGAAGAGGGCGCGGAGAAACAGCGGACGGAGAAAGTTTGAGAAAATAGGGTGAGGAGAGGGGATAAAGAGAGAGTTAGAAGGAGTGAGGAAGAGTGGGATAAGAGAGAGATGGCGAGATTGAGCGGGGTAGATGGAAAGTGGGGTTGTCCATGTGTAGTGGGGAGAATGGGGTTGCGAAAAGAGGAGATTAGATCAGCAGGTAGGGTCAGAGACTGCAGGGAGGATTTTTAGATAATGGGGTGAGTGAGAGTGAACGAGAGATAAGTAAGGGATGGACAGGGTAATCATTTGATTCAAGTCGGCTCTCCGGGCTGCTGACAGAGAACCTGGATAATTTCAGGAATATCTGGGCGGTAGGGTGCGGTCATCTCGCAGATGAAATGGTGTTGATGGAAAATGCAAGTTTCACCCCTCCTATTCGGTTTACATTCACTGCAGGAGGACCTTCCTGAAGGCACCACGTACAGCAGATCAAAACCATCATTCCTGTCAATAAATTATTTTTAAAAATTGAACAGAGATTAAACAGAACCGGCGGATAACACGAGACCGTCGCCAAGCTAATCCCATTAAATCCGCGCAATCCCCACAGTCTCGTGTCATTCCCAAAATAATCCCAGTGTCCGAATGTCTCCCCACTGCCCTGTGGCAGTCGCCAAATTAAACCAAATACACTACCTCCCCACAGCCTCCGGCCTGTCGTCCCGCGGTCTCCACAGTCCTGTGGCAGTCCCAGTGCGAATCGAATACAGCCATTTCTCCCGTCAGATCTATTTCAGTCAGCAAACAAATCCCAATATCCCATCGACAGCGCCCCCCCCCCCCACTGAGAGAAACGTGGTCCCGAAATCCATCCCACAGCTCCTCCCTCTCCCGACAGTTCACGTCCGGATCCAGGTTAATCCCATTAGCCCTCACCGCTCCCTCAGTCCTCCGTCAGTCCGCAATCTGGACCCACTGGGCGACTCTGTGTCCACATCCCCTTATCGGTCTCGAAACTAATCCAGTATACCCACTCTCTCCCCGCAGATCAGAGTCAGACCCCATAGTGATCCTACTGCATAACTCTCTCTCTCACAGAGCAAGGCCTGTCGTCAAACTAATTCGACTCTGCCTCCTGCTCCTCACAGATCTCTGTCAGACCCCGAACTAATTCCACTGCATCTCCCAGTGCCCGCCATCACCAAAATAATCCCAGGGAAATAATCCCCGGAACCCACTGACAATCGTCAACATATTTCATTGTCCTGTCCCGTGACTGACCCGTATCGCTCCCTAAAATATTCCCATTGTACCATCCTTTCATTCTTCAGACAAATCCCAGTCCGCCTCCCTCTTCCCAGAAACCTACTTCCGTCCGCAAACTATTCCGATTTTCTCCCTTTAGGACAGTATAATTCCCCAACTACCACACCACATATCAGTCCAAATCTCACCTGCTATTGCATTTTCCAACCCAGTAAGTGATGTTTCGGGGGATAGGAGATCGAAAAATAAAACGCTGTAAAATTAAATTCCTTTGTTAATGCCGAGAATCGAAAACTATTTACGGGAGAGTGTGATGGGACGGTGTGGAGGGAGATACACACTGAGTCTGACCCCGGGAGAGTGTGATGGGACGGAGTGGAGGGCGATTCACTCTGTGTTTGACCCCGGGATTGTGTGATGGGACGGTGTGGAGGGCGATTAACTCTGTGTCTGACCCCGGGAGTGTGTGATGGGACGGTGTGGAGGGAGATTCACTCTGTGTCTGACCCCGGGAGTGTGTGATGGGACGGGGTGGAGGGAGATTCACTCTGTGTCTGACCCCGGGATTGTGTGATGGGACGGTGTGGATGGCGATTCACTCTGTGTCTGACCCCGGGAGTGTGTGATGGGACGGGATGGAGGGAAATTCACTCTGTGTCTGACCCCGGGAGTGTGTGATGCGACGGGGTGGAGGGAGATTCACTCTGTGTCTGACCCAGGGATTGTGTGATGGGACGGTGTGGAGGGCGATTCACTCTGTGTCTGACCCCGGGAGTGTGTAATGGGACGGTGTGGAGGGAGATTCACTCTGTGTCTGAACCCGGGTGTGTGTGATGGGACGGTGTGGAGGGAGATTCACTCTGTGTCTGACCCCGGGAGTGTGTGATGCGACGGGGTGGAGGGAGATTCACTCTGTGTCTGACCCAGGGATTGTGTGATGGGACGGTGTGGAGGGCGATTCACTCTGTGTCTGACCCCGGGAGTGTGTAATGGGACGGTGTGGAGGGAGATTCACTCTGTGTCTGAACCCGGGTGTGTGTGATGGGACGGTGTGGAGGGAGATTCACTCTGTGTCTGAACCCGGGAGTGTGTGATGGGACTGTGTGGAGGGAGCTTCACTCTGTGTCTGACCCCGGGAGTGTGCTATAATTCCTGTGTTACTGTGGGATCTTCTCGTGCTGTGACACATACCGCTTCATCCCATGAATTAAATCTGAGCAGCCTTGAATAACGATTTGAGCATTCATGGACTGCTTTGCGGAATGATGCTTCAAACGTGGATGCGTAATAACACCGGTCTTTATTTCTGAACCAGTATTTGGGACACGGTTGCTCTGGAATTCAGGAATAAATACGAATGAGACACAGAATGAATATCTCCACACATTCCAATCACACACACCCGGGGTGACACACAGAGTGAATTTCACGCCAAGTAGAGCCATCACTCACACCTAGGTTCAGTCATTGGGTGAACTTCGCCTACAACGTCCCATCGCACATTCACAAGGGTCAGGTACAATGAACTTCCCTGCAAACCATCCATCACACGCTCCCGGGGTGAAGACACAGATGGAATCTCTTACTACACTGTCCTATCGCACACTCTCGGGGAGAGACAGAGAATGAAATTCCCTCTACGACGTCCGACAGATACATTGGATCAGACACAGAATGAAGGTCTCGCACACCCCCTGGGTTAGACACAGAGTGGAGCTTTCTCTCTCCCTTCCTCTCTCTCTCTCTCTCTCTCTCTCTCTCTCTCTCTCTCTCTCTCTCTCTCTCTCTCTCTCTCTCTCTCTCTCTCTCTCTCTCTCTCTCTCTCTCTCTCTCTCTCTCTCTCTCTCTCTCTCTCTCCTCTGTCTCTCTCCACGGCCCCCTCAAACAGATATGGGTTCAGACTGCACGCTGCTCACTGTCAAATCACACGCTCTTTGCGGGGAGACACGAAGCTCACTCTACACCATCCTGTCACGTATTCTCGGAGTGAGACGCAGAGTTAATCTACTGTGACATTGCCCCTCGCACGCTTCAGGGATCAGACAAAGTGTAGCTCCTTCAGCACCGTCCGATTACTGACACCCGGACAAAGACATGGAGTGAAGATCTTTCTCCCTCTCCCATGACACACACGCAGTGTCCAAAACAGTGTGCACCGTCCGCACCGTCTCATCACACACTCCCGTGGATCAGACACAGAGTGAATCTCCATCCACACCTTTCCATCCCACACTTCTGAGATCAGGGACACAACGAACCTCCCTCGGCACTGTCTAATCACAGGCATCCGGAATCGGTTATAGAGTGAATGTCACCGCAGGCCATTCAATCACACACTTCCAGATCGTTCAGACACAAATCTGGGTTCCATCCACAATGTCCCGTCACAATTCCCGGGGTGTGACAAAGAATGAAGCTCTTGTCTCACTGTCCCATCATCATCTCAGCACAGAGTGCCGCTCCTTCCACACTGTCTCAGTACACACGACTGGCTGAATCTCAGACAGAAGCTTTCTACCCATCACACCATCACGCACTCTTTGGGTCAAACATGAAGTGAAGCTACCTGCATACCTCCCAATCACAAAGCCCTTCTGACAAACACAGTGTGAACCACCCTCCACACCAGCCCATTACACCCGCTCCTGATAGGAACTGAAACACCCCCTGCAACATCCCGCCGCATAATCCGGTGGTCAGACACAGTGTGCTGCTCCTTCTACCCGGTGACGTCACACAACACAGGGTCAGAAAACATGAGAATCTCACTTAACCCTGGTATCAGCCACGGAGCGGAACACCATCCCGGCACGCGTCACTGTCCCCGGTGTCAGACACACGCACACATGACTACCCCCACCCCCTCTCCCCAAACGCACCACCCCCCCCCTTCCGCTATAGCTTCTCATCACACGTACACTGTGTAAAACACAGACACGCATTATACACACACTGGGTGAGACACAAATGTAAGCTCCCTCCACAGTATCCGATCACACACTAACAGGGTCAGAGTGTGGCTGTATCTTTCTCTACACGGACCCATCACACATTCCTGTCGTCAGACGTGGAGAAACGCTGCTTTCCACACCGTCCCGGCACACACTCCCGGATTCAAAGTGAAACTCTCTCTGCACGGTGCCATAACGCATTTTGGGGTCACACATGGGATGAATCTATCTGGGCACTGTCCACTCACACAATCCCTCCTTCCATGCCTGTCCTGTGATGAGGAGCGGGTGAAAGAAGGGGATGGTACTTCACCTCTTCTGCTGGTCAACAATTCACAGATTTGAGCCTTGGTTTCGTTGGCAGATCTGTACTTCGATTCCATCTCAGTGAACTGGTGACGGAGATCGCTGTGCATTCGTTTAAGATCGGACAGAGTAGAGTTGAACGCAAAAAGATTCTTGAGACATGATCTCCGGGAGAGATCCAGGTGGGAAATCTCAGATATCCTGGATTGAAGGGTTGAGTTTAGCACGTGGCAGTTTCGGTCGGAGGTGAACTTAGACTGACGAATCTGTGATACTGAGAGAGATGGTGAAGGATGTTTAGCGTTTTCAGTGACACGTGAGTCAGCGTCACGTTACCGAACTGTTAACAGAGAGCGTTGTGTCGGTGTCGCGGTGAAGGGTGTCAAAGTGAAGGATATGCTGGGGACACAGTGAGAGGCGTCGGCGCCACCTTTCGGGATGTGTCAGTGTCACCCTGAGAGGTTATCATTGTCACGCTGAAGGTTTTCCTGTCATTAAAATGGGGTCTCTGTCAGTATCGTGGTGAGGATCGATTCCCTGTCTCAGCCTGGAGCCTGTCCGAGTTGATGTGGGTTACGTGTCGGTGTCACTGTGGTAAGTGTTGATGTGCCCCAGAGAGATGAGTGCCGGGAAACACCGAAGTGTATCTCGATGTCACGGCTAGGGAAATGTCAGAGTGAGGGATCTGGCAGTGTCACGGTGGAAGGAGTATCTGTGTAATGTGTGTTTGACAGGAGTGTGTCGGTGTCACCGGGAGAGGCATGTCATGGCCACGGTGTGTGTCCGATTGTCACGCTGAGGTGCGTGTCTGTGTGACGGAGAGGACTATGTCGGTGTCATTGTTGCTTTAGGTATCGGTATCATGGTAAGGGGTTTGCCTGTCTCAGGGTGAGGTGTTGGTAATTACCTCAGTGAGCTGTGCATCGGTGTATGTTGAGGGGCGATACTGTTTCGGTGAGGGTTGTTACTGAGACGTGTGAGGTCTTGTCACGGTGTGGAGCTGGGCGGGTGACCTTGAGGAGACTGTAAGTCTCTGTGGTGTCTCAGTGTCCGCTGAAGTTCGTGTCGGTGTCACAGTGACGTGTGAGTCCATGTCGCGGTGCGGAGCTGGGCGGGTCACGTCGAGCAGCCTGTAGGTGTCAGTGGTGTCTCGGTGTCACGGTGAAGGGCGTGTCGGTGTCACTGTGAGGTGTGTTTCGGAGTCTCCTTGAGTCAGGTTCTCTGGGAGAGATCCAGGTGGGAAATCTCAGATATGTTGAATTCAAAGTTGAGTTTAACTCATGGAGTGCCAGTCAACATTACCGTTGGGTCCTGTTCATCTCCTGACTTTCTTCCCAAAGGAGTATGTAGTTTCGGTCAGAGGTGATCTGAGATGTTGAAGGATGTTTGATGTTTATAGGGCGTCAGCGTCACGCAACAGAGCGGGTCAGGTTGAGTGGTGTGTCACTGTCATGGTGAAGGGCGCTGTTGGCACAGTGAGGGGCGTCGGCGCCACAGTGAGGTACGGGTCTGGAACACTTTGAGGGTTAGATCAGGTTATCAGCGAGGTTTTTGTTGGTGACCACGACGGGGGCTGCGTCGGTATCGCGTTGATATTTGATTCCCTGTCACACCGAGCTGGTGTTTCAGTGACATGTAGCTGTCACTGAGATAGGTGCTTCTGGGTCCATATGAGAGGTGTACCGGGTCACATCGCGGTGTATCTCTGTGTCACGGTGAGAGATATGTCGGGGTCACAGTGCGAGGTTTGACGGTGAATCAGTGAGAGACGTGTAGCTGTCACTGAGATAGGTGCTTCTGGGTCCATGTGAGAGGTGTACCGGGTCACATCGCGGTGTATCTCTATGTGATGGTGAGAGATATGTCGGGGTCACAGTGCGAGGTTTGACGGTGTTTCAGTGAGAGATGTGTAGCTGTCACTGTGATAGGTGCTTCTGGGTCCATGTGAGAGGTGTACCGGGTCACATCGCGGTGTATCTCTGTGTCATGGTGAGAGATATGTCGGGGTCACCGTGCGAGGTTTGACGGTGTTACAGTGAGGCACTCGTTGCTGTCATCGGGTCACGATAGATGTGTTGGTGTCTTTTCTTTATTTTAAATTCATCTTATTAATCATTATTTAAGATCAACAAAAATACATTGTCAACATGTCATTATGTTCAATGAAGAATTAAATTAGCAAATGTCTGATTAATAAAGCGAAGCAATATATCAATAATAAGAAGAAAAATAACGTGTTAAGAATTTTTGAAAGGAGTAAAGAAAGAAAAAAAAATAGCCCTGCTAACTCAGAGTAAAAAAAAAGTACTAACTGGAAAAAAAAACGAAGAAAAAGAAAACCATCAATCACCAACTCAAATTCATTTGAAGAAAAATCGGAAGGAAGCCATATAAATTAACTCAAATCAGATGATAGTGGCGGGCCAACGAACCTTACCCTTTTCTCAAAATCAAATCGAGAATCAAAAATTCGACTTCTGATTTTCTCCAAACTAACACATAGCATCAACTGAGAAAACCATTGTATCAAAGCAGGAGCAGTAGCATCATTCTATTTCAACAAAATAGCCCTTCTGGCCAATAATGTAACAAATGCAATTACATGTTGGTATGGTGTAGAAGTACCATGAATGTGTTGTGGGATTATACCAAGTAAAACTGTCAGTATATTAGATCGTAAATTAATGTTTTAAACGTTAGATATTGTAGAGAAAATAGACTTTCGAAAATGTTTCAATTCAGAACACGACCAAAACATATGTTTCAATGCGGTTGTCTCAGTTTTACATCTATCACACAGACTATCAACATTAGGAAACATTTTAGACAATCTCTTCTTTGTCAAATAGTAACGATATATAATATGAAGTAGAATTAAAGAGTGACTGGCAGAGATCGAAGTAGATTTAACCAACTTCAAAATCCGCAGCCAATTTTTTGTTATCAAGGTCATGTTAAGCTCTCTCACCCAATACTAAGTGAAGGGTAATTGTGCTGTTGAAACAATAAATTATAAATTTTCCCAATAAAACATTTCACTAAAGGATTCATTTTTAAAATAATATCTAACAGGTCAGAACCCAGTATATCTGGGAAATTACGAGGAAATCAGCAGATGCTGGAAATTCAAGCAAAACTCACAAAATGCCGGTGGAGCGCAGCAGGCCAGGCAGCATCTATAAGGAGAAGCGCTGCCAACTTTTCGGGCCGAGAACTATCAGCATTTTATGTGTATTGGTAGGTGAACCAGATCAAGTTTTCTATTACAAATTGTCATTTAACAGTTAAAAATCTACCATTAATATCTGACAGAATGTCTTTTTGGATGAATAAAATATTAGATTTCATTAAAAAAATGATTATCTGCTTTATTTTGACAAGTAGTGTGACATTGAAGGCCTTTCCACATTTTATAAAGTCTATTTTGATCGCCCGCTTTGATATGCGTTTCTGGAGCAAAAATAATATCGAGTTGGAATCGATTAATGATTTTAAAAGACTTCTTTCGCTTAATCGGATGGTTCCAACCACGTACGTTCCAACTCATAACATGTATTTGTTTAGTTATCATAAAAATGTTTTACTTATTTCATAAATACACGCATACCAGCGTGGCTAATCAAAACTGGCGGGGCTAAGGATAACCATGTACAAAATATGCTTGCTCCTGAAATCCACAATGGGAAAAATACAGAACAGGAAAGTAAAATTAAAACTACAGTGAATCCTGTAACTCAGAACTCACCCCAATCCTCCCACCACACAGAAAAGTCCGAAATTCGGCAAAAAAGCCGAAATGCGTCCCCATGGAGTAAAGCAGAGTGACACAGTCAGTGTTGTGTTGTTGTCACGGAGAGGACTGAGTGGGTGACCCTCTGAGGAGCTTGTCGGTGTTACAGTGAGGGATGTGTCTTTGTGACGGTGAGTGATATGTCGGTGTTTTGGTGGAGTGACAGTTACTGTTATGATAAGAAAAGAAAACTGATGGACGTGTCTGTGTCACAGTGAGGGATGTCTCCACATCACAGTGCGTCACCTGTCGGTGCCACGGTGAGAGGCGTGTCAGTGTGACAGATAATCGTTATTACGTTAGGTTCTGTGTATGCATCAGGTTGAGGGATATGTCGGTATCATGTTGAGGGATGTGTTAGTGGGGGTTGTGTCAGTGTCACGGTGAGGCTGAAAGACCCGTCAGTACCACATTGAGGCTTGTGTTGATATCACCGTAAATGTCGTTTCTGGGAAATGTTGGGAATTTGTGACTGTTATAGTGGACGTTGTTATTCTTTGCGGTTTGGTCGTTCTGACCGGTGATAAACTCACCATGAATCCTCCAGCAGATACCCGTGATAATGAGGGCCGCTGTTAAAAAGCAGATTAGCCAGATGCTTGAGTCTAATCTATCTCTCCTTGTGGGTCGTTCACTGGCCATACCGCCTGTGGAAAAAAGTCGTTACTTGTCTTTGTCAATCCATCGTCATATTCCGTGATCCACTCCTCCCCTGCTCTTC
>NW_026781024.1:0-17574 GCF_030144855.1 Hypanus sabinus
ATTGCTATAGATGGCTGTGGAGGCCAGGTCATTGGGTTTATTTCATGCAGAAGGTGATAGGTTCTTATTTAGTAAAAGCATCACAGGTTACAGGGAGAAGGCAACAGAATGTGGTTGAGAGGGCAAATAAATTGGCCACGATGGAATGGTGGACCAGGCCTGATGGTCCAAATGGCGAAATTCTGTTCCCATCTTTTATAGTCAGTTAAAATCGTCCGTAACAGCTCATTTGAGCGAATGAATATATGATGTCCGATTGAGCAAAACCAGCCCGATAATCCTTCAAACATTAAAACAGCTTTATTTATTGACTGCTGAATTTCCAACAATACAAAACAGAATTTACATCATATTAAGACATTATTATTCAGATAATTTCAGCAGTTTCTTCCCTGACATATAGCCAATGGCTGCCATTTCTCACATTGTACCGATGTGGATTCACAAAAAAATTCTTTTACTCGATTCAAGTCATTGTGTTTATGACGCTTAAGAGAAGAGCCTTGAGAAAAAAAAGCATAATAATTAAATAGATTCAAAGATCAATAGGTACGGCTATTCACTTTGTCCGTGTGTGGTGCAAGAGAATTGTGGACAAGCATAGGGTTTGCCAGAGTTTAAAGTGCACTGTGGGAGAAGTGTCCACGTGGGTCTGATGAGGTCCGAGGGGGTGGGGATTGTGCACTGACAAGGTACCCACGATGCATAAATCATCCGAGCTTCCCAATCACCCCAGTTCCATTATCAGATATTGGTCACGTTAGCTAACTTGGGATATGTTGCATCAGAAAGAACACAATATGCAATATGTGTTTCAAGAGTTCCTGCCTCACATCAGTTACAGTTAATGCTGATTCGACCAAAGTAATTAACCAAAGGTAATCAAAGATTCAACAGTGGCTGGGTGGGAGATGCCAGAGAGTAGTGGTGGATAACTGTTTGTCAGGTTGGAGGCCTGTGACTAGTGGTGTGCCTCAGGGATCTGTAATGGGTCCTATGTTGTTTGTCTTATACATTAATGATCTGGATGACGGGGTGGTAAATGGGATTAGTAAGTATGCAGATGATAGTAAGGTAGGTGGCGTTGTGGATAATGAAGTAGTTTTTCAAAGCTTGCAGAGAGATTTAGGCCAGTTAGAAGAGTGGGCTGAAAGATGGCAGATGGAGTTTCATGCTGATAAGTGTGTGGTGTTACATTTTGGTAGTAATGATCAAACTAGGACATACATTGTAAATGGTAGGGCATTGAGGAATGCAGTAGAACAAAGTGATCTAGGAATAATGGTGCATAGTTCCCTGAAGGTGGAATCTCATGTGGATAGAGTGGTGAAGAAAGCTTTTGGTATGCTGTCCTTTATAAATCAGAGCATTGAGTATAGGAGTTGGGATGTAATGTTAAAATTCTACAAGGCATTGGTGAGGCCAAATTTGGAGTATTGTGTACAGTTCTGGTCACTGAATGATAGGAAAGATGTCAACTAATTAGAGAGAGTACAGAGGAGATTTACAATACAAATACAAGTACTTTATTGTCACCAAACAATTGATAGTAGAGCGTACAATCATCACAGTGATATTTGATTCTGTACTTCACACTCCCTGAAGTACAAATTGAAGTAAATACAATAAAAATTTAAATTATAAATCATAATTAGAAAATAGAAAAGTGAAAGGATTTACTGGAATGTTACCTGGGTTTCAGCACCTAAGTTACAGAGAAAGGTTGAACAAGTTAGGTCTTTATTCTTTGGAGCATAGAAGGTTGAGGGGGTACTTGATAGAGGTATTTAAAATTATGAGGGGAATAGATAGAGTTGACGTGGATAAGCTTTTTCCATTGAGAGTAGGGGAGATTCAAACAAAACGGTATGAGTTGAGAGTTAAGGGGCAAAAGTTTAGGGGTAACACGAGGGGTAACTTCTTTACACAGAGAGTGGTAGCTGTGTGGAATGAGCTTCCAGAAGAAGTGGTAGAGGCAGGTTCGATTTTGTCATTAAAAAAAAACCAGATAGGTATATGGACAGGAAAGGAATGGAGGGTTATGGGCTGAGTGCAGGTCGCTGGGACTAGGTGACAGTAAGCGTACGGCACAGACTAGAAGGGCCGAGATGGCCTGTTTCCATGCTGTAATTGTTATATGGAACCTTAAATGAGAAAAACTAATTCAGGTCTTTATCACTGCCATTGATTTTCAAACTGTTCAGTTAGGATCCACTGCATTAGGAAGTTGAATCTCAGTGCCACCACGCAATCTCAGGTTGACAAGGATGGTAGAATGGTGCTTAATGCCATAAGATTGCAGTGTACGTGCATCTTCAAGCGGCGTTGATTGAAAGGTTAAGTAGTACTGGCTTCGCTGGATTCGCTGCAGGGATTCAATTTTATCTTTTAAACTTGAAACCTGGTCATCTGGCAAAACCTGGATCGTCTGGTCACGTCCATCTTTTCTGACAAATATCTCCATTACACCCAGGGTGACTCCAAATGTCTTCACTGGCTGAGGTACACAAAACAAAAATGGACAGAAGTAAAATATGTTCCTTTTATACGTCAGAGGCAATAGAAAACGGAACAGAAAATCCTACAAAAGGCTGTGGATTCGGCCCAGTACATCACATGTAAAGCCCTCCTAGCCATTGAGCACATCTATATGAAAAGCTGTCAGAGGAAAGCAGCACCCAACATCAGAGATCACCACCACTCAGGCCACGCCCTTTCCTCGCTGCTGCCATCAGGAAGAAGGCACAAGAGCCTCAGGACTCACACCACCAGCTTCAGGAACAGTTACTGCCCCTCAGCCATCAGGCTCTTGAACCAAAGAAGATAACTGCATTCGTCGATTGAGATGTTCCCTAAACCAATTATCTCACTTTTAGGACTCTTTATCCAGTTATTTCATGTTCTCGTTATTTATTACTATTTATATTTGCATTTGCACAGTCTGTTATAGTTACTGTTCTATAGACTTGCTGAGTATGGCCGCAGGAAAATGGATCCCTGGGTTGTATGTGGTGACAGATATGCACTCTGGTAATAAAATTTACTTCGAACTTTATAGTCTAAGTGACAGGCAAAATCCGACAGTGTCGGACAGCAGGTGTCGAAATGAAGGGAGTGTTGTAAAACTAACTCCAGGAAAAAGCTGACTGCACCACTTATGTAAGGCTTGTGCCCCATTATGATAAATTGTTTTCTGCCCAGACTAGGGCTCATTTCTCATCCATTTTACTCACCAAACACCTGGCCATTGGACAACTTGCGTGCCTATCTTTACAGACCATCCAATGAGAAATTGAGAGTATATGGTCAAACACAAGAGATTCTGCAGATGCGGGAAATCCAAAGCAACACATGCAAAATGCTGGAGCATCTCAGCAGGTCAGGAAACATCTATGGAATATAGTAAACAGTTGCCGTTTCTGGCTGAGACCCTTCATAAGGACTGGAAAGGAAGGGGGAAGAGGACAGATCAAAATGGTGGGGGGAGCATTACAAGGATTGTTACAAGGTGATAAGCGAAGCCAGGTGGGTGGGAAAAGTAAAGGGCTGGAGACAAAGGAATCTGATGGGTGAGGAGAGTGGACCATAGGAGACAGGAGAGGAGGAGGGGACCAAAGGGGGCCGTCATTGGCAGTCACCTGAGCAAAGCTCGACACTCGTGAAACAGTATGGAAATTAACTGTAAAAATAAGGATTAAAGACACTTATTTTAACACCCCAAAAGCCCAGGGCTCTGCTGTAACCCATCCTATGCTGGAATTACTTCTGGAGTGCAGTGGCCTCTCCGTACAAATTCAGATCTCAGCAATAAGTGGAAACAGTCATACTATCCTTCATTGCAAAGCGTACAGCCCAGGGTAAATCGTTCAGTGATCTCTCAGATTGGAACGAGTGGAGATACAATGCCTTTGTTTCAACATCGATAAACAATCTACAGGTCAATTCACAGGCTGAGAAAGGCTGATGATCTGCAAGCATCTTAGCGCGCAGATTACTGTTTCCCCGTTCTCGGGCTAAGTTTCAATTCCAAGGTCTGACGTTGCAACTAACAGGGTAAATGTCCAAGGTTACAAGCAGGAAACTGCAGTAAAACAATCATCGACTTGGGTGGCAATTTGTTCGAAATCGTACAGGACATTTATCTCACAAATGTCTACAGGTATACCCTGGAGAGCAATCTGACTGTCTGTATCACCCTCTGGTATGGTGGGTGGGGTGGGGAGGGGAACTACTGCACAGGATTGAAGTAAGCTGCAGAGAGTTGTAAACTTTATCAACATCATGGCCTAAGCCTCCATCGTACCGTGGACATGCTCAAAGAGCAATGCCTCAGAAAGGTGGTGTTTATCATTAACGACCCCATCACCCAGATGCCCTTTTCTGATTATTACCATTAGGGAGAAGGTACTGGAACTTGAAAGCACACACTCAACGATTCAGGAACAGCTTCTTCCCCGTTACCATCAGATTTCGGAATGGACATTGAACCCAGGAACGCACACTACTTTTTAAATTTCCATTTTGTCATTATTTAGTTAATTTAACTATTTTATATGTGTGTGTGTGTGTGTGTGTGTGTGCGCGCACGCGTGTGTGTTCTCTGCAATTCACAGTTTCTTTTTCTCTATTATTATCTATTGCATTGTACTGCTGCCGCAAAGTTAACAAATTTCACGACTTATGCCGGTGATATTAAACCTGATTCTGATTCTGATCTTTAAGTACTAGAAAGTGGACAAATGGAATATTTCTGACACTGTGAGGCCAAAGTTACAGTAGCTGACAAGCAAGATGTAGGAAGGATGTAGGAAAAGCCATGTTTTTTGTTTTAGCTTTTAGCCCATCCAGAAACCAGCAGACAGTTGTCCTATTGTCTTTTGCTTAGCTCATTTAGAACATAGAACATAGAAACCTACAGCACAGTATAGGCCCGTCAGCCCACAATATTGTGCCAACAATTTAACCTACTCTAGAAACGACCTAGAATTTCCTTACCGCATAGCCCTCTATTTCTCTAAGCTCCATGTACTTATCTAGGAGTCTTTTAAAAGACCCTATTATATCCACCTCTACCATCTTCACCGGCAATCACCCTTCTACCTACTTCCAAGCACCTTAAACCTATTCTCCCTCATGTTAGACATTCCAGCCCTGGGAAAAAAGCCTCTGGCTATCACCATGATCAATGCCTCTCATCATCTTCTACACCTCTAGCACGTTACCTCTCATCTTCCGTCACTCCAAGGAGAAACGCCCAAGTTCAGTCAACCTATTCTCAGAGGGCATGCTCTCCAATTCAGGCAACATCCTTGTAAATCTCCTCTGCATTCTCTCTATAGTTTCAACATCCTTCCTGTAGTGAGGTGACCAGAATTGAGCACAGTACTCCACGTCTGACCAAGGTGCTATACAGCTGCAACATTACCTCACAGCTCTTGAACTCAGCCCCACAGTTGATAAATACCAACACACCATACGCCCTTAACAACACTGACAACCCTCCAGACTATCCACTCCACCACCAACATCTGGGTCAAACCAGTGTTCAGAACTGCAGCGTTGAAGGACAAGGTTGTTGACCTTCAGCTCCATGGACTGCAAATGAACCTGCAGGACAACACAAAGGCCTGTGACAGACTGTACCATCTCCCATGGCCGGGGCAATCTGGGATATCTGTCAAAAGCCAGCCATTGGTGGGGTGGAAGAAGTGGGCAAGTAAATGTCTTTCTACACGTACAAACCAGCTGGATGAACTCAGCAGGTCGGGCAGCATCCGTTGAAATGAGCAGTCAACGAAAACGTTGAGTGCTCGTTTCAACGGATGCTGCCTGACCTGCTGAGATCATCCAGCTTGTTTGTATGTGTCATCTGCTGTGTACTTTGTGTTTACTAAATGTCTTTCTACGTTCATCATTTACTTAAACCAGTTACCTGGACATGCCAAGGACTGACGCCAGAGACACAAGGCATTCTTAGGCACTTCCTGGCTTCATCTCCCATCACGTCCCAGACACCTGATGAAGCCACGTTTCCAGTTGGATCAGCAGGGTCGAGAATTAC
Source organism: Hypanus sabinus (assembly GCF_030144855.1). Taxonomy (NCBI): domain Eukaryota; kingdom Metazoa; phylum Chordata; class Chondrichthyes; order Myliobatiformes; family Dasyatidae; genus Hypanus; species Hypanus sabinus. Next base: position 6,062 of record NW_026781024.1, read on the forward strand.
TGGTCTGAAAGATAAACCATTCCAACAAAGACCTCGTAAGTTCAACGGCTCAACATCCATCTCCTTGAAAATTTCATGGAGTTGCTATATATGCAATTTGTTTTCAAAGTAAGCATACACCAAGAAGTACTGATGGAAAATTTAATACTTTTGACCAAGCCCCTGAAGTTCAGTTCATGACTAAAGTACCTGCCCAGCCCTGGAGACCACAGAAGAAGATGCTGTTGACAGAGGGGCAAGACCAGAGTTTGTTGCCCATCATGGTGTTAAGGGGATTAGTCAAAAAAAATATGTTTGACCTAATATTCTTCTCCGCCCATCAGGAAACCAGCAGACAGCTCAGTTGTCCTATTGTCTTTCAGGTTTAACCTGGACGCCTACGGAGCCAACCACACTGAAGTACAGCAAATGGCTTCCTCAATTCCAAGCTCTTTTCCCTCATGTCACTGGCCGTGCTGGAAGTGAGTTTTATCTAAAACCCTGCAACGTGAGGACACCAAGGACCAGGGTTGTTTGATGGTGTGATTTACGATGGGTTTCACTACCTCAGAAACCAATTCCTGTGTTGGAATTCTGGGCAACGATCTGTATCTCTGCAAATATTAACCAGTATTTTCCTATGTGTCTTGTGAAGAGGAAATGCAATTTGAGTAGGAATAAAATCTGAGGGATAAGTGACAAACTTGTTGTTACCAAGAAGTAACATGAGAGTGAATAACATACGGAGAATTCCATAAACTGGAGGTAAGGTTGCTTTTGTAAGTTTATTGTTCAGGGAGAGGGGCATTTGGAGGCTGATGTTCTTGGTGTGTTTTGTGTGGGGAGAGAAGGATTTGCGGACTGATGTTCGGTGTGTTTTGTGTGGAGGGAGGAGGATTTGGGGACTGAAGTTCTTGGTGTGTTTTGTGTGCAGGGAGGGGGATTTGGGGACTGATGTTCTTGGTGTGTTTTGTGTGCAGGGAGGGGGATTTGGGGACTGAAGTTCTTGGTGTGTTTTGTGTGGAGGGAGCGGGATTTGTGGACTGATGTTCTTGATGTGTTTTGTATGGAGGGAGGGGGATTTGGGGACTGAAGTTCTTGGTGTGTTTTGTGTGGAGGGAGGGGGATTTGGGGAGTGATGTTCTTGGTGTGTTTTGTGTGCAGGGAGGGGGATTTGGGGACTGATGTTCTTGGTGTGTTTTGTGTGCAGGGAGGGGGATTTGGGGACTGAAGTTCTTGGTGTGTTTTGTGTGGAGGGAGCGGGATTTGGGGACTGATGTTCTTGATGTGTTTTGTATGGAGGGAGGGGGATTTGGGGACTGAAGTTCTTGGTGTGTTTTGTGTGGAGGGAGGGGGATTTGGGGAGTGATGTTCTTGGTGTGTTTTGTGTGGGGAGAGGGGGATTTGGGGACTGATGTTCTTGGTGTGTTTTGTGTGGGGAGAGGGGGATTTGGGGACTGATGTTCTTAGTGTGTTTTGTGTGGAGGGAAGGGTCTCTGGTGATTGAGGATCGTGTTGCCTTTCTATTTTGTGCAGGGGGTCGGGGTTGCTGTTTCTCTCTGAACTGACTTCCATGGATTTTCTTTGTTTAACGGTTATCTGGAGAAGAAAAATCTCAGAGTTGTATACTGCATACGTCCATTAAAAAATGACCCTTTCAACCTTGCAACACACACAAAATGCTGGAGGATCTCAGCAGGCCAGGCAGCATCCACAGAAAAGAGTCCTGTGACATGTTGGGCCGAGACCCTTCAGCAGGACTGGAGAAAGAAAGATGAGGAGTAGAGTTAAAAGGTGGGGGGAGCGGAGGGAGAAACACAAGGTGATCGGTAAAACCAGGAGAGGGGAGGGTGAAGGATCGCAGCTGGGAAGTTGATTGGTGAAAGACTTACCGGGCTGCAGAGGGGGGAATTAATAGGAGAGTACAGCAGGCCGTGGAAGAGAGAAAAGAGGAGAGGAGCACCAGAGGGAGTTGATTGCTAGACAAGGAGAAAGGCCGAGAGAGGGAAAAGGGGATGCGGAATGGCGAAAGGCGGGGGGCCATTACCATAAGTTCAAGAAATTGATGTTCATTCCATCAGGTTGAAGGCTACCCAGACAGAATATAAGGTGTTGTTCCTCCAACCTGAGTATGGCCTCATTGCAACAGTAGAGGAGGTCACGGATAGACATATCAGAATGGGAATGGGAAGTGGAATTAAAATGGATGGCCACTGGGTTGTCCTGCTTTTACTGGCTGAAGGAGTTTAGCCGTTCGGCAAAGCAATCTTGAAGCTTTTTAGGTGACTGAAAGGATTACCACTGGTGGAAAAGGAATGGAGAGGGGACTGGCCCCCTGGCTAGGAGAGGTTGTAGATGCAGGGTGTGGTGAGGTAATGGAGGGTAGGTTGTGGCTGGTGAGAACTGAAAATGAGGGAGAAGGTTTGGAATTTCATCACTTCAGGTGAGACAATGCAGGTTACTTTAGAATTAGGAACATTTAGAAGTGCATTGAATCATCTTTATATTATGATAAGATTATTTTTCCCTGTGTTAGACCTGTCTGTACAGGAATTTGAAACGGAACATTAACTAAAATAAAAAAAGTAGTTTTAATTGTCAGTGTGAATTGTGCTCGTGCATCTTACCTCCTCTCACGGAGTTTATTTTTTAAAAATTCTGCCAAGGATCCATTAGTGACATCGTAGTAGTCAGTCCAGTAGATGCACAGTTCCCGATGTCTGCAGATCAGTTCCAGGACTGTGCGGAACCCTTCAGCCGTGTCAAATCTCTCCTTGCCATTACCTTGTTCCCAGGCATGGATAGTCAATAACTCCAGGGCATACTTTGGTGGCAGTCGTGTTCCGGCTCTCAACTCTGACTGCCGTGGCTTCACGTACTGAGAAAGTTATTGACAAAGATAAATAAATAAGTGATGTAAAACATACTCCTTCCTATCCTGTATTTTTCTCTCTACATTTTAATCCTTTGTTATTTGTCTTGAGGTAGATACATGCTTTGTGCACACCCAGATCAACGATCACATAAAAATATCCTTTGACCAATCTTTGTGTAGCCCTTAATCCAATATTTCCATCACTCAAACTGCTACATATAAAGTTAATTTCCCTTCATAAAAATAAGTTTGAGGGCACATAGCCTGAGGCTCAGGCTGCCGTCGACAGATCTTTGAGGACCAAACCTAGTCTTAACATATTGATGTAGCTATAAAGAAGGCAAGACAAGACCATGGCTAAATTTAAATAGGAGTTTGTCACCTTATACACTCAAAAACATCTACAGATGCACTGTGGAGAGCATTCTGACTGGATCATCACCATCTGATATGGGTGTGGCGCTACTACACAGGATCAAGGTAAGATGCTGTGGTGGTTCAGTCCGAAGTCCGTGGTCCGGTCAGCAGACTCCGGACTCCGGGTTTTCCAGCGGTCCCTTGCTGGGTTGGACTTAACTGGAAACACCTGAGGCTCATATTGGAACTGGGAATGTAAGTGGCCCTGGTATTGAGTGTGGTTGGGTTGTTGTTGTTTACTCAGGGCACAGATGGCTGGTGGAAGGCTAGAATGGACTCTTGCCATCCTTGGGGCCGCGTTGGAGAACCATGGCTTCTGGGAGCCTTGCTGTCAGTAGTCGGAGTGGTCATTGTGGTATGGATTCAGCTGTTTCCTGGGCCAGCTGGGTGGCCGTCAGCCACTCTGAGCTAGGTAGGGATCCAGTTACTTCCGTAGCCAACAAGGCTGCCGGCCGTAACGGCTACTCAGAGCTACCCCGATGCAGAGGTGGAACTGTCTGTCGTTCCTTGGTGTTTGTCTCTTCCTGTCCTTGCCCCGGTGAGATAAGTCTGGCTGTTCTGCCGTTGCTCTGCGGGGGGATCTGTCTTGTCTTGCCCTTGCCTCTGTGGGGTAAATCAGGCTGTTCTGCTGTTACCCTGTGGGGGGAATCTGTCTTGTCTTGTCTTTGCCTCTGTTGGGTAGGTCAGGCTGTTCTGCTGTTACCTGATGGATGGTCCTGCCCCACCTTGGTGTGTCGTTATAGATGAGTCCCGGCTTGTCGGAGGATAAGTCCCAGCTCTGTCTGTGTACTGTCCCGTTTCATGTCAGTGTCCTGTTAAAGATGAGTCCCGGCTTGTCGGAGGATAAGTCCCAGCTCTATGTCTGTGTACTGTCCCGTTTCATGTCAGTGTCCTGTTAAAGATGAGTCCCGACTTGTCGGAGGATAAGTCCCAGCTCTGTCTGTGTACTGTCCCGTCACATGTCAGTGTCCTGTTAAAGATGAGTCCCGGCTTGTCGGAGGATAAGTCCTGGCTCCATGGTGATGTACAGTTCCTAGTCTGCCCCTAGCTCCAGCCTCTGAGTTCCCCAGGCCCGCAGCCTGCAGCCTCGTCGTCCTCGCCTGGGTTTGGGGGTCTAAGCCCGAGGCAAAACCCAGGTTCTGGGTCCTTGTCCAGTCTTGGGCTCGGAGTCCACCCCAGGCTCCTTGTTCCCAGTCCCTCGTCCTGGTCCTGCTTCCCCTGCCACGACAGCATCCCATCCCGTCCCTGGGTTCCGTCTCATCCTGTTTCTGGGACTCCAGTGTCTGTGTCCTGCAGTTGGGTCCTGATTCAACACCTGACTTATGACAGATGCAGAGAGTTATAAAATCAGTTCGATCCATCATGGTTACTTGTCTCCATAGTATCCAAGACTTCTTCAAAGAGTGCTGCCTCAGAGAGGTGACGTCCATCATTAAAGACCCCCACCACGCAGAACATGTCCTCGTCTCATGTTACCGTCAGGAAGGAGGTACAGAATCCTGAAGGCACACTCTCAGTGAGTGAGGAACAGGTTCTTCCCCTCTACTGTCCAATTTCTAAATGGACACTGAACCCAGGAACACTACCTCACTAACAAGGGAAAATCTGCTGATGCAGGAAATCCGAGCCAATGCTGGAGGAACTCAGCAGGCCAGGCAGTGTCCGTGGAAAAGAGTATGGTTGACGTTTCGGGCCGATACCCTTCATCAGGACTGGAGGAAAAAGATGAGGAGTCAGAGTTAGAAGGTAGGGGAGGGGAGGAAGAAACACAAGGTGATAGGAGGGGTGGAGTGGTGAAGTAAAGAGCTGAGAGATTGATCGGTGGAAGAGATACAGGGCTGGAGAAGGGGGAATCTAATAGGAGACGACAGAAGGCCACCAGAGCACCAGAGGGAGGTGATGGGAAGGCAAGGAGATAAGGTGAGAGAGGAATGGGGAATGGTGAAGGAGGAGGGAGTACTTCCTGTTTTTTGAATTGGCCTCCACAGGCGTGCCTCTGAAGAAAGTGGAAGCTGGATATTAAACAAGCTATCTGTTTGTGTTGGAATGACAATGATCAGGAATCATTCTGTTCTCCAGAAACTTACCAGTTTGTACCAATATTTCAGCAGGCGGATCAAATCTTTGACTTTTGAAGTATACTTCTTTACAAACGCTCTCTGAAGTTCAGTAAAGCAGGCAGAAAATTCTCCATCTGTGGTGCTGTTTCTGCTTCTAAATCTGATCAATTCACAATGTGCTTCATTCGCATTGGACTTCCCCTCTGTAAGGAGTAAAACGGTTAACGATCAACAATCACAGTGCAGTTAATATCTGAAACCCAGCAGGCCATGCATAGTGCTGCATTGTATTGCTGCCCTCCAGTTTAGTTAATCGCATGATTCACAACCCAAAGGTTCTCAAATTGGATCAGCTAGCTTGCGTAGCATTCCTGAAGGGACGAGGAGGAAACTCAGCCCAAGCTGCTAACTATTGTCGTTTAACATATGGCACACGGTTCTGGGCACCCCACTATAGGAAGCATGTTGAGGCTTCGGAGAGAATGCAGAAGCTTTACCTTTCCGACAGCTCATTCAGCGGCAGGGGCAGGCCATGGCGATGAGGTTTCTCGCAGGTCGGCAATGTGTGTTTAAAAGTACAGAAGGGGCAAGCGGGGGCGACCACTGTCAGGGTGGCAATTGTTGGGGCGGCCATTGTTGGGAGCAGGTTAGTGGTGAAAATAGGAGTGTCAGGCTTTGGCTAAAGGAGGCTTCGGATTGAAAGAGGCGTTAGCTCTGGGTAAGCTTCTGTTAAGGTTCCAGTTTTTTTCTCTTACTGTGCCTAGCGTAGTAAATGGCTGCTGGGTGTTGATTGGATGTTGGAGCCCCGGGAGACCCAGACTCTCCCAGGGATCTGCGTTTGCATCCAGCTACAGCTCCTGAACACCGTGTAGGGAACTGGAGCAGCAGCTTGGTGCCTTTGGCTTGTACGGGAGAGTGAGGAGATCATCGATCAGAGTTACAGGGAAGTAGTCACCCTGAAATTGCAGGAGGCAAGTAGTTGAGCAGATCTGTGGGTGAAAATGTCTTCTTAATGAGAGAGATCAGGGGAGAATGGCCAGACTGGTTCAAGCTGACAGGAAGGCAACAGTCACTCAGCTAGCCACGCATTAGAACAGTGGTGGGCAGAAGAGCATCTCGAATGCACAACACATCCAACGTTGAAGTGGATGAGCTACAGCAGGAGGAACAGTATCTAATGAAGGGGCCACCGAGTGTGTTCTTCCTGATTAAAGATAGCAATAACTAAATATAGAACTCAGTTGTCCCAGGATCTGAACCATGAACTAGAAAAGGGACACTGAAGGGAGAAAATCAAACAAGCTGCACTCTTCACATCATTCTAGAACAGAATTTCCCAACCTTTTTTAATGCCACAGACTCTTAGCAATAACCAAGGGGTCCATGGACCCCAGGTTGATAACATCTGTTCTAGAGCTTACACAAGAAATAAAATTACATTTCAGTTTAATAGTACTTCTAAACATAGGTGACATAACATTGCGGCAGGTTCTTACTTAATGCATCATAGGTCGGCAGAACATCAAATGACACACTCTCTGAAGATTTCTTTGATCTCAACTCAAAGCTCAGAGATTTTGGTGGGATGCTGCTTTGTTTTATTGAGGTGATAGTAATATCACGGATCTCATACGCAAGGCTCCTGGAGCATTCTTCCAGCATTTGCTGAATGTCCCCCAGAATTCCAAGCCTGGTGTCTCTCTGGTCCTGGAAACTTTTGAAGCAACTGAGGAAGACGACAAGATCTGCATCTGAGCTCTCTTTTACGGCTGTACCTTTGCCTGATGACCCACCCTGTCAAAAAACAAGAATGTTCAATTATTTCTGAATATTACAATGAGTGGCAGACAGTTCCATTCCAGATCTATGATGTAAACAAACGACCCACATTGATTAGCTTCACTATCGATCGTCATGGGATTACAGTCTGTTTCAGTTGTTACTTTGTTTTCACAGTTACACACGGTGGCTATTTTTCCAGCTGCTTTAAGAACCTAGAACATAGAACACTACAGCACAGTACAGGCCCTTCGGCCCTCCTTGTTGTGCCGACTCATATATACCTTAAAAACCAGTACTACCCCGTAACTACCCCGTAACCATCTATTTCTCTTTCATCCATGTGCCGATCCTTTTCATCCAAGTATTCCCCTTTTCCACAAATCCTCAATGAGATGGGAACTCCACAATTTTTCCCCAAGGTAGATATTCTATGCATATGATCATAAATGATCACTGACAGCAGGTTATTGCACTTTATTGGCAAAACACCCAGCCTCGTAGTCACTGAAGAGACAGTTTTTATATAAAAGTAAACTGGAGCAAGAAGTCCTGTGCTGATAACTCAATCCTGAATCTGTGGAAAGCAGTCCCACAGACTGTGCTGGAGGCAATATCCATGGGGATAGTTAATGCAGAAATTGATAGTTTCCTGATTGGGCTGGGCATCAAAGGATATGACCGAAAGGCAGGAGAATGAGGTATTGAGTGGGATATAGTATCAGCCATGATGGAATGGGGAGCAGACTCGATGGGCTGAATGGCCTAATTCTGCTCCTACATTTTATGGTCTTATGGTCCCTGCAACCAGCACTATGTGACTCAGCTGGAAGAATCTCACCACATCATTGGTTTATGGAAGACTCATTTCATACTGGCCGTATGAAACTTGAGTTGACATTTGGGCAACTTAATTCTGGATGTGAGCTGCCCACGTTTCAGAGGGAATTGAGCATCTGAAGAGCAATTCTGTAAGTTCCATTGTTTTTGTGTTTTCTAAATATCCAGTGATTAATCAGGATAAGTATACCTATTCACAGAGAGTGCTGTCTGTATCACTTGCCAGACCCACGAACCTGATTCTACATTACAGGCATGGCCGCTATACAAGGAAGTAAGGGGACTAGGACCTCATGATTTATAAAGCAGACTTTGAACTGGGGTTCCAGTGAGCGAGAAGATAATGTGGGAAATTCGGACCCAGCGGGTTTGAAGGCAGGGGGTAAACTGGTCAGTTAAAAAGCAATGTTGACAGGGTTTGCTCTGTTCCCTTCCCTTTGTACAAGGGGAAATGCATTAGTATTAATGGATTGAAACCTGACCGTGGTTGCTGCAGGTGAGGTGAGCTGTGTTGGAAGGGAGACGTACTTTTGGGAAATGTGGAAGTTCTGGATGCTTGTCTACTGCAAACCTGAAACAGATTCCATTGGCATGCCAACCTGATTGACTGGTGAGAGCCCATTCACCAGCTCCCTGCAACCAGCATCACGTGATTCTGCTGCTAATGTGGTGCTGCCCATGATGTCAAGAGAAGAGGGAGGGCAGATCTGATCTCTGTCCTTGGGGAGCTCAAAGGAGGACAAAGGAGGAGAAAGCAGACAAAAATACAATCTCCAACTCTAAATAATAATTCAACTGATCAATCATATCACAGTGGTGAGTTGTGTCCTCACCCTTTTCCCTGCCTCTATTTATACCAAAATTGTTTCGGTTTCAGATTTTCAAAGTTTTAAAATCTCAGCCAATCCCAAACCATAATTATTTTTCGATGGGACCAGAAGGATGAAACCAAAATTCAAATTGTCCCATTGGCCACCTCAGAATCCGGAAAGCTGAAGTAGAAGCAGACCATCCCTGATCTCTATCAGCTGTCCAGGAAGACGATGACAACTAGGATACCTTGGGAGGTGTCCCAACGAGCCAAAACAGATTATAATTTAATGTAGTTTTTTTGGCAGAACCTCAATAATGCTGTTCCACAACGGTTTGCTGCCAAACTTGTGAACATAATGGGAAACCTATTTGATGCTCTGGTGTCCTAGAAGAAAGTCCATTTACTCGCCAATTTATCTGAAATTCAGCAGCGAAAAAGGCTGTAAATTTGGAGATTCAGCCAACACCATTACAGGCACCAACATCCCTACCAATGAGAACATTGTCAGGAGGCAGTGCCTCAAGGGGGTAGTGTCTATCATTAAGGTCCCTCACCATCAGGGACATGGCCTTTTCTCATTACTACCATCAGGGAGGTGGTACACATTCAACGTTTAGGAACAGCATCTTCTCCCCTTTGCCATCAAATTTCTGAATGGTTGATGAACCCAGGAACACCATCTCACTATTCCTCTTCTGCACTATTTATTTATTTCTTTACTAGTTGTAACTTCTCGTAATATTCTCAGTCTTGAACTGCACTGTTGCCACAAAATAGCAGATTTCACAATGTATGTCAGTGATAATAAACCTGATTCTAACATCATCACATTCATCCGAAAACAACTCCACTTATAAGGAAAGGAATTAAAAGATAAATTAAAATAAATTATTCAGATCACTTGGAGGTACAGTAAATATTTGTATTAAAAGCCAAGCAACTCACCTTAACAGCTCTGATCACTTTAATGCTGGGTTGATGCATGAAACATCGATTCTTTAAAAATTCACAGATTCTGTGCACAGCCTGCTTCACCTCAGCATTAAATCCAACTGGCTCCAAGTTTCTTTTGATGAACTCGTCCAGTTTCCTGGGCTCTGTGCAGTACAGCTCCATCGTTGCTGAGCGTTTGTTCTTCCTCAGGAGTGTGGTTTTACCTCTGCCCCACAGCTGCTCCCACAGATGCAGTGGATGTGGAGCAGAACCGACAGTAACCTCTTTATAAACTGCTTGTTAGCTCCACCTTCAAATAATAAAAATGCAGTGCAATGTGAAGATATGTAATCTTTTCCTAGTGCAGTAAAATTTGTACACATCACAGTTCAGTGACTGATCCACCCCTGCACTGCTTATTGGATGTTTTAGATCATCTTCCCACCCTACCTCTTGTGAAAATGCCATCCCAGTCTCACAATTCCTCTATCTCCGCCGCATCTGCTCTCAGGATGAAGCTTTTCATTGCAGAGCAAAAGAGGTGTTGTCCTCCTTCAAAGAAAGGGGCTTCCCTTCCTCCACTCAACTCTGCCCTCAACAGCATCTCTTCTATATCGCACAAGTCTACCCTCACCTCATCCTTCTGCCACCCTAATAGTCCATATAACCATATAACAATTACAGCACGGAAACAGGCCATCTAGGCCCTTCTAGTCTGTGCCGAACGCTTACTCTCACCTAGTCCCACCGACCTGCACTCAGCCCATAACCCTCCATTCCTTTCCTGTCAATATACAGATCCAATTTTACTTTAAATGACAATATTGAACCTGCCTCTACCACTTCTACTGGAAGCTCGCTCCACATCTACCACATTAGGGTAGTAGTCCTCATCTACCACCTCAGCAGCCTACACATCCAGCACATAACCCTCCGTAACTTTCGCCATCTCCAACGGGATCCCAAGCACATCTTTTCCCACCCCCACTTTCTGCTTTCCGCAGGGACGAGTAATTGAGAACGCGAGTCGCTCTTCGTTGCCAGTGTGGTGGAGGGCGAAAGAAGGGTTGTTCTATGGGGAAATTCATCACGGGTAATACTGTCCCAGTCACTCAGCACGTCTACATGAAATGCTGACATAGGAAAGCAGCATCCATCGTCGGAGATCCCCATCTCCCAGGACATGCATTCTTTTCACTTCTGCCATCAGGAAGAAGGCACAAGAGCCTCAAGACTCCCTCCACCAGGTTCAGGAACAGTTACTACCCCTTAACCATTAGACTCTTGAATAAAATGAAGGGTCTCGTTCTTGCCCCATCATCATCATCATTTAAAAAATCACTCCCTACTTGTACATACTTCTTTCCTTTTGCTTGTTTTTTTCTTTTCACTTTTTTCTATAAGTGTATACCTCAGATAAATACTTTGTGGAGATTTGTGATATTTATGATTATATGATATATATGTACAATGACTGAAATACATCTTATGGAAATGTTTGTTTGATGACGAACTTCAATAAAAAAATAAATTACAAAAAAAAAGAAAACTTCCCACAATGATCTCACTTTATCTCATTATCTCATGTTCTTGCTATTTATTACCAGTTAGTTATATTTGCATTTGCAGAGTTAGTTGTCTTCTGCACTCTGGCTGGTCTTTCAATGACCCTTTTATACTAACTGTAGAGATGTGTTGAGTATGCCCGCAAGAAAATGAATCTGAGGGAAAATGATGAAAATGACGGCATATAAGTACGTACTTTGATAATAAAATTTACTTTGAATTTGAAGTTAAGTGTTCCCTGGAATTAGGC